>NC_021163.2:37742805-37744454 GCF_000331145.2 Cicer arietinum | reverse complement strand
GGGATCTGAATATTATATGGTAGCTAGTGCATATAATGTATATTCTGTTAGTTATTATATGTAAATGATCATAGGACACAATATATGAACATGCATATGGATCTGAATGTAGTTTAGGTTGTAAATTAGGTTATATATATATACGTATCTGAATGTAGTTAATTAGGTTGTAAATTAGGTTGTATATATGTATCTGAATATAGTTACTTAGGTTGTAAATTACAAAGTTACAGAGTTACATATATGTTAATAAAGTTACAGAGTTCTGATTTCTGTTCTACTAATTGTGTGAACTGCTTATGGTATTTGAATGTGTTTTGTTGTTTTGTGCACTGATTGTGAAGTGATTTTCGATCAAAATAATTTTGGATACAAAGATAAAAGACAGTGCTTTTTAAAAAAAATGCCATAAAAAGCTAAACAACACTTTTCATTTCAAATAATTAATTTACAGCGTTTAAAAAAAAAAACACACACACACATTTTAAAGCGCTTTTTTTAAAAAGCGCTGTAAATTGTTGTTCTAAAGGGCTTTAATGGTGCACATTTTACAGCGCTTTCGTGAGAAAGCGCTGTAAAATGTACAACAAAAGCGCTGTAAAATGCAGACCCAAAATATGAAATTATGGGTGGGCATTTTACAGCGCTTTTTTGAGAAAGCGCTGTAAAATGCACACCCATATATGAAATTATGGGTCTGCATTTTACAGCGCTTGTTTGAGAAAGCGCTGTAAAATGCACACCCATATATGAAATTATGGGTGGGCATATTACAGCGCTTTCTTGAGAAAGCGCTGTAAAATGCACACCCATATATGAAATTATGGTTGGGCATTTTACAGCGCTTTTTTGAGAAAGTGCTGTAAAATGCAGACCATAATATGAAATTATGGGTGTGCATTTTACAGCGCTTGTGTTAAAAAGCGCTCTAAAAGCAGACCCATAACTCATATAATGGGGTGCATATTACAACGCTTTTTTGTGAAGAAGCGCTGTAAAATGTGCATAACAAGCGCGCGTTGTATTTACATGTTTTATAGCGCTTTTTTAAAAGCGCTGTTGTATCATTTACAGCGCTCGATTCCACAGCGCTTATTTTTTTGAAAAAGCGTTGTAAATGGCTTAAAAAAAGCGCTGTAAAATGCGTTTTTTCGTGTAGTGAATGAAAAGTAATTGTAGCATGTCTTTGATGAATAGTAACTTTAGCATGCATCTGATGAACATAAACTTTACCATGCCTTTGATGAACAATAATTATATAATGCCTCTGATGAACAGTAACTGTAACATGCCTCTGAAGTTTGAAGTCACTATTCAAGTCTACATTTGTAACATATATTCCACTTACTCTGAAGACGACAACACCTTCTAGAGTGTTGCCACTCATATGTAGCATACTCGGAAGTTGCACTAACTGTGATAAATGCAAAAAATGTGAGATGCCCAAGCCATTAATTCTAAGTCACGCATTGTTCCTCTCACTAACAAGAAAACAAAGTATAAAACTTATGACTCCAACAATCAAGTCATATTGTTTTTAAAAAAGTCAATGTCTTTGATGGAAAGTCAACGATTCTGATAAAAGATAAAATTCACTTAGTTGAATCAGAATTCTTGGAAGTCCAAGCTCAGGCCCGAATCCATTCCTG
>NC_021163.2:37719714-37742795 GCF_000331145.2 Cicer arietinum | reverse complement strand
AGAAATTTTCAAGAAGAATTATTTTCAACACATATCTGGCCATTATTCTCTTAGAAAAGTTCTGGAAGATTTGCCCATACTGTTGGAACCAAGTTGTTTCTACATTTAGAGTTTTGATGTTAACAAAGGTATTTTATGAGAACTATATATTTGACTTCAAAGAGTATGAAAGAAGATTCATGTTTTTGAATAAAATATAAAATAAGATTTGATTCCAATTTATAATTGATGAAAACCTAAAATAAAATTTGATTCAAATTTACAATTGAATAAAATCTTTGACCAAATCGAAAATAAGATA
The DNA here is from genome assembly GCF_000331145.2 of Cicer arietinum. NCBI lineage: Eukaryota > Viridiplantae > Streptophyta > Magnoliopsida > Fabales > Fabaceae > Cicer > Cicer arietinum. The sequence goes on along the minus strand of NC_021163.2, from coordinate 37,742,494 downwards.
TGGTCAAGATTTGTAGAAGATTTGTAGAAGATTTGATCAAGATTTAAAGAATATTTAATTAAGATTTGATCCGGATTTGAAGAAGATTTGATCAAGATTTGAAGAATATTTAATTAAGATTTGAAGATGATTTGATCAAGATTTATCTACAACAAAATATGAACATAATCAATCTAAAGAATTTACAAACTCAATCTACACAAAATAGGAACATAATCAATCTGAATAATTTACAAACTCAATCTGAATAAGATACAATTCATGATTAAACAATGACTAAATTGAAGCCCACATTTTAACTATAAGTAGATACTCAAGAGAAGAAAAACATCGAAAAATAGAAAAGAGTAGAAGAACTCAAACTCAAAATTCCAAATTCATCGTAAAGTTCAAAGAGACAAACACTTGTTCATGTTAGAAATATTACGTGAGTGTTCTTTTTCTTCGAGTGTGAGGATTATAATTGTTATCAGCTTTATTACATTGAGACATTTGCTCCTGTAGCTAGGTTAGAAGCCAATCGTATCCTACTTTTTTTTTACTGCAAATAATAACATTACATTGTTTCAATTGGATGTTAAAAGTGTTTTTCTAAATGGTTATATAAGTGAAGAAGTTTGTGTTAAACAACCCTTAGGTTTTGAAAGTTCTAAATTTCCAAATCATGTTTTTAAACTTAGGAAATCTTTGTATGGTCTAAAAACAAGCACGTAAGGCATGGTATGATAGACTTAGTAACTTGTTGCTTAAAAATAACTTTAAAAGAGGACAAGTAGAAAATACACTTTTTAGAAAATCAATAAGAGATAACATTCTTATTATTCAAATTTATTTTGATGATATTATTTTTGGATCTACTAATGGCACTCTTTGCCAAGAATTTTCTAAATTGATGCAACTTAAATTTCAAATGAGTATGATTGGAGGACTTAAGTTCTTCTTAGGGGGTACAAATTGAACAAAGTCAAAAAGGTATATACATTCATCAAACTAAATATAAAAAAGATCTTCTTAGGAAGTTTAAGATGAGTGATTGCAAACCTATAGCCACACCAATGTACCCTACTTGTTCACTTGAAAAAGACAATTCAAGCAAAAAAGTTGACAAAAAAAAAAATACCTATAGAGGAATGATAGGATCCCTACTCTACCTTATCGCTTTCATACCTGACTTTATGTTTAGTGTATGTGAAAGATTTCAAGCTGGCCCTAGGGAATCACATTTAATTGTTGTTAAGAGAATCCTTAGATACCTAAAAGGCTATACCAACCTTACCTTGTTCTACAAGAAATCTCCTAAGTACAAACTTGGTGGATACTGTGATTTTGATTATGTTGGAGATACACTTGAGAGAAAGAGAACTAGTGGCAACTGCACCTTTTCAGGTGACAACTTAATATATTGGTCAACTAAGAGATAAAACACCATTGCAATGTCAACAATAGAGGCTGAGTACATTTCAACAACTTGTTGTAGTTCCCATCTATTGTGATAATACTTCTGCCATTTGTCTAACCAAAAACCATATCCTACATTCTAGAGCTAAACACATAGAGATCAAACACCACTTCATTAGGGACTTTGTTCAAAAAGAGGTACTAAACCTTCAGTTTGTAGACACTTCATGTGTTTGAAGAAAATCTAAAATAAGATTTGATTCAAATTTATAATTGAAGAAAATCTTAAATAAATATTTAATTCAAATTTATAATTGAAGAAAATCTAAAATAAGATTTGATTCATAGTTATAATTGAAGAAAATCTTTGACCAAGTTGAAAAGAAGATATGGTCAAGAATCGAAGAAGATTTGAAAAATATTTGATCAACATTTGATGAACATTTGAAGAAGATTTTATTTGAAGAAATTACAAAGTCAATCTACACAAAATAGGAACATAATCAATCTGAAGAATTTACAAACTCAATCTACATAAAATAAGAACATAATCAATCGGAAAAATTTACAAACTCAATCTGAACAAGATACAATTCAAAATTAAACAAGGACTAAATTGAAGCCCAAATTTTCACTATAAATAGACACTCAAGGCTGAAGGAGAAAAGCATCTAAAAGCATAAAAGAGTAACTCAAGCTTAAAATTTTCAATTCTTCTTAGAGTTCAGAGAAAGAAACACTTGTTCAGGTTATAAATATTTTTTTAGTATTCTTTTCTTAGAGTGTGAGAATTATTATTTTATCAGGTTTGTTAGAAGCAACTACTCAAGTTCCAATCTTTTGTATTCAACCCCATAGTGGTTTAGTTCCTTCTTCAATTTAGGGTTGTCAAGTTGTTAGGAGAAGACTTGGCTTGTAGGGTCAAGGTGGTTAGTTCTTCAAAAGTCCAGGGTTGTCAAGTTGTTTGGGAAGACAAACTTGGAGGATCAGGTGCTTTGTAATTCAAGGTAATTCATTTAGTGGATTAAAGTTTTCTGAATGACGGGATTGGATGTAGCCAAGTTAGTGGTGAACCAGGATAAACCTACGTGTCAAATTATTTATGCATTCATTGCTTGTTATCTCTCAATATGATTGCTTCTACTACAAGTAAGTCACCAAAAGCAAACTAGTTTTTTTATTTATTTATCAATTATCAAAAAGTTATCAACTTTGGCAAACACAATTCAACCCCATTCTCGTGTTTGCACCTTCAACGAGGAGTCAAAATTATAAAGAAAAGTTGTTATAAAAAATACAAGATTTATCATCATAAAAAAAGGGAGATTGTTGTAACCAAGTTGGTTTTACATTTAGAGTTTTGATATTAAGAAAAGTATATTTGACTTCAAAGAGTATGAAAGATCAATATATTTGACTTCAAAGAGTATGAAAGAAGATTCATAATTTTGAATAAAATCTAAAATAAGATTTGATTCAAATTTATAACCGATGAAAATCTAAAATAAAATTTGATTCAAATTTACAATTGTAAAAAATATTCAACCAAGTTGATAAGATATTGTCAAGATTTGTAGAAGATTTGATCAAGATTTAAAGAATATTTAATTAAGATTTGATCAGGATATGAAGAAGATTTGATCAAGATTTGTCTACAACAAAATATGAACATAATCAATCTAAGAATTCTACAAACTCAATCTATACAAAATAGGAACATAATCAATCTGAAGAACTTACAAACTCAATCTAAACAAGATACAATTCAAAATTAAACAATGACTAAATTGAAGCCCATATTTTAACTTTAAATAGATACTCAAGAAAAGAAAAGCATCGAAAGCAGAAACGAGTAGAAGAACTTAAGCCTAAAATTCCAAATTCATCTTAGAGTTCAAAGAGAGAAACACTTGTTCAGTAAATATTCTATGAGCGTTCTTTTCTTAGAGTGTGAGAGTTATTATTGTTATCAGCTTTATTAGAAGCAACTACTCAAATTCCAATCTTTTGTATCCAATCCGATAGCGGTTTAGTTCTTTCTTAAATTTGGGTTTGTCAGTTTGTTAGGAAGACTTGGCTTGTAGGGTTAAGGTGGTTAGTTCCTCAAAAGTCTGGGGTTATTAGCCTATTTGGGAAGACTAGCTTGGAGGGTCCAATGCTTTTTAATTCATAGTAGTTGAATTAGTGTATTACAGCCTTATGAATGAGGGAATTGGATGTAGCCAAGTTAGTTGTGAACCAGGATAAATCTATGTGTCAAATTATTTATGCTTTCATTGTTTTCTACCTCTAAATCCGATTGCTTCTTATCCAAGTAATTCATAAAAACCAACCAGCTGTCGTCAAATTTGTCAAACACAATTCAACCCCCCCTTCTCGTATTTGCACTTTCACATATCGAATTTAGAAGTAATTAATTCACAGACGACCATATTCTTAAATTGTATCAATCAAGGTTATTCTTAGTGAAGATCTTTGTTGACCAACCTACAAAAAGATACGATTTAGAGTTAAAGACCGAAAAATAAACAAAAGCAAACTCACAAACTAAAAAATCCTAAAAACCAATGATATTTAGAAAACCTCCAGACCTAAATATTTTCTAATCTTTTATAGTTTAAGGTTTTAATTTCTAGCAAGCACTCGCTCAAAGTAAAATATTCTAAGTGTTGTAGTGTGAAAAAATCATTGTATCTCATCTATTTAGTAGAAGCAAAACCAATTCAGTTTTAATCTCTAGTAACTCATGCCAACAATGTCTTTAGTTTGCCTCTAGCAATATATGGATATAAGGTTGTGTACATAAGACTTTACTTATAGGGTCAATATGTGGTTTGCCTCAAAAAGTCTGCAGGGTTAGTTGTTGTTGTAATTCAAGTTTTGAATTAGTGGATAAATCTTGCTTTCTGAGGGGACTGGACGTAGCAACCAAGTTTTTGGTGAACCAATAAAAAATTTGGTGTGTTATATTTTACTTATGCATTACTTATTTTTTTGTTGCCTATGATCCTTTAAACTAGTTAAGTCATCAGAACCAGAATTAGTTTAAGAATTCAAAAAAACAATTAAATTTAGATAGACACAATTCGACCCCCTTTTCGTGTTTAGTCACCTTTAATTAGTATTAGAGCTCGGTCTTAAGGTTGAGCATGTTTCAGTGTTTGAGGAAAGATCTAAGGATTCAATATGTTTGGATTTGGTGAAGAAGATACTGGAGGAAACATCAACAGACCACCTCTGTTTTATGGAGAATGTTTTGAGTACTGGAAGGACATGATGCAGAGTTTCTTTATTTCACAAGATTATGAACTTTGGGACTTTGTGGAAGATGGTGATACTGCACCAACAAAAGACTTTGGTACTAAAATTCCAAATATGAAGATGGATGTTGATCAGAAGAAGATGTATGAGATGCATCATATGTCCAGAACATTCATGATAAATATAATCACTTTCATGTTAAGAAGATCCTAATAAGTCTTCCAAGAAAGTGGAGACCTAAGATCACTACCATTTAAGAAGCAAATGATCTGAATACTTATAAATTAGAGGAATTAATTAGCTACCTCAAATCTCATGAGATTGAGATCGCAGAGGATGAGCCCAAGAAGAAGAAGAAGATTTTGACTCTAAAGTCCAAACAAAAGAAAGCTTTACAAGCAACAATTGAATTAGAGAATGAATCAAATGATCAAAATGAAGATTCAGAGGAAGATGAGCTTCCCTTCATATCCAGAAGAATTCATAGGATGTGGCAGAACAAGAGGAAATATTTTCCTTATAAAGGTTCCAAGCAGTCCAATAGAGGAAAATGATGAAAAATATGATAAGAAAAACATAATATGTTATGGATTTAATGAACTTGGACATGTCAAGTCATAATGTCCTAATCTGGAGAAAGCGAAATTTTAGAAGAATGATTTAAAGTCCAATAAGAAAGTTATGATGGCCATATGGGATGACTCTAATGAATCCTCTGATGAATCCTCTGATGATGAAGAACAAGCCAATATGGCTCTGATGGGTGACGTTGATTTTGAATCTAGAAGTGAGTGTGTAGATGAAGAAATAAAGGTACTTTCTGATTTGACTCGTAGTGAATTGATTATTGTTGTTAATGATTTTCTAAATAAAAATCACTTTAAAATTGAGAGCTCTCAGAAAAGCAAATGAAAATTTAACTAAAAAAGTTGACAGCCTTAAAAATGACTTTGCTTAACTCATAAAGGAAAATTTAATTATGCAAAACAACTATGTCTCCAAACCATCATAAGATAATATATGCAACTTTGACAAATATAAAGTAGCTTTTGAAAATTTTCTTGCTAATAGTTTAGAAAAAAAGTAAGTTTGCCTCTACGATTTATGGTAGAAATGGAAAAAGCGGAATAAGATTTGAAGAACCACTAAGTGAACCAAAGTCCACTCCCTCTAATATTTTATGTACTTTAGCTCTAAGAAAGATCACTCGTAAAAATCTTGTTTTATGCTAACCACATGGAAAGACAGAAAACCTTTCAAGGCTAACAAACTAGGACCCAACCTAATGTGAGTACCCAAAGATAAAATTGTCTATGTTGCATATGTTCTTAGTATCCAAGTTGAAACAACAATCATGGTACCTGGACAGTGGATGCTCGCGACATATGACAGGAGAATGGTCTATGTTCCAAGACCTAACTTTGATCAACAAAGGCTGAATGACTTTTGGAGGAAAGCAAAAATGTCTGATCATTGGACATGGCACAACTGGTAAAAATTCTTTTAACTTCTATAATTAATGTACTATTAGTAAAGGGACTAAAATATAACCTACTTAGCATAAGTCAATTACGTGATAGTGGTTATCGCATTGTCATTTCAAAAAAGTCATGTAGAGCTTTAAGTCAAAATGATGGTTTTGTTCTATTTACTAGCCAGAGGCAAGGGAACTTTTATAAAACAAACCTTTTTAACTTAACAGAATAAAAGGTCATATGCTTTGTGTATGTGAGCGATGAGAAAATGATTTGGTACAAGAGATTATTATATCATGCCAATTATATCATGCCAATTTGAGGTTAATCTCAAAATTAAACAATTTCCAACTTGTTAGAGGCTTGCCAAATCTCAAGTTCAAATCCGAAATCCTTTGCTAGGCCTGTCAAGTAGGGAAATAGACTAAGATTTCTTTTGCATCAAAGAATATTGTTTCCACAAGCAGAGCTTTGGAGCTTCTGCACTTTGAACTTTTTGGTCCAGTTAAATATATGGACAAGTCATTGTTGATGATTATGTTAGACGGACATAAGTTAAGTTCCTTAAACACAAGGATAAGTCTCATAAGGTGTTCACTATCTTTTGCAAACAAGTGCAAAATGAGAAGAAATTCTCTCATAAGGTGTTCACTATCTTTTGCAAACAAGTGCAAAATGATCACGCTGGAGAGTTTGAGAACAAACTCTATGATTAATCATTAGTAAGTTAAGTCATACGCCATTGACCACAAGCGACGTCCTACTTGCTCTTCCCTTACTAGTTTCTCCTTTTACTAAAGAAATTCAGTCATCTCGACGTGAAACTATATTTCTCCTTTACTAAAGAAATTTGTCAAAATACGTATATGATTAATCAAAATACTCTTATTATCCTCTTATGATCGAATTTGCCTCTTTCTTACTTGACTTCTTAAACTTGTGTAAATTCTTATCATTATTCTAAGCTCTTCTTACTTGATTGAATTTTCATTTCTTTATCACTTGAGAATTTTTTGCTTTCGTCACTACTATCCTCCAACCCATCCTTTAAGTCCTTGCATGATGAGGCCAATAAAGCTATGTTTTTCCTATCCTTTTTCTTTTGCTTTTATTTATGTTGAGCCAAATTTAGAAGCTCTTGTTCATGTTTTTATAGTTTCCCCAATAATGTGGAGATTTTCATTGTTGCAAGCTTCCTTGACTCACTAAATGTGGTAACCTTTGATAGTAATTCCCTGCTTAGACATCTCAATCCTTGTTTGTCAAACCCTCATTTGTTATAGTTTTTCCTAAACCATCCAAATGGTTCACAATGTGTGTGAACCATTTCTACATGTCAACAATAGTTTCTCCTTTTTCATGTGAAATTGTTCAAACTCTTTTATTAAGGTATTGATTTTAGATCGATTCACTTCATTAGTACCCTCATTGGTGACTTTTAAAGTTTCCCACATAGCTTGTGCAGAGATGATAATGTTTCTAGCTTTCCAATCGGATTGCACTTTCTTTTAATCTAAGTCGGTCTAATCTAATTCCGATTTGTTGATAGACATCCCATCTTTAATGATGTTTTGCGCAAAAGCCTCATTTTCGATTACCTTCCACACTTCCATAAAATAAGACATGATATATATTTGCATTTTTTCTTTCCAATATGCGTAACACTGTCTCTTAAAAATGAGTGTCCTGTTGTAATCCCCTTTACATATCGTAAAAGCCCTAAGAAAACCAATTCTTGAGTCTAAGTTTGCATACCACTTGTTAGTCGATATGGCACCGAAATACGTGAGGGTTTTGACCCTTTTCGTAGGAAAACGTGATTTTAAAAAGATATTGATCCATCTACAAGTAATTATCAAGAATTTTACAAGAGACATTCGTCCGAGTTCCAAAATAGCAATTTAGATTAAAAAAAAAAGCTATGAACAAATCAATTGAAAAATTAATTGAAAGGAAATTCAATTAATTTTGAAATTGAGTAAACTAAGAATTAATTAACTTTATGTAACGCTCGGATTAATGAGGTAATATTTTTTTTTTAAAACAAAACATTTATTAGAAATCTTTTTAAATAAATTAATCAACAGCGCGTTTACAAGGAAAACGAAAGCTATCCAATCAAATAATTTTATTTCAAATGTAAATTTACATCAATTTAAATACAACGACAAGGTTTCAAAATTGACAACCCAACCACCCCTAAGTTGATAATTGTTAGTGCAAAAGTGTTTTAGCTACAATCATTTGGTTGATGTTTTGATGCACAACAATAAATAAATAAAAAGCAATTATCCCCTAATTGTATATGTTGAGTGTGTAGATTAAGTTAGAAGACAAAGAGTTATATTAATAACTACCTATTTTAATGTACCATATGTTACAAGTAAATTAGAGATAATAATTTGAATGTCTTAAAAACAAAAAATATTATCACCTAATAAAAAAGTAAATATGCCTACTATAATGGAGCAAGTCGTAATATAACAAAAGAAGTATTCCATTAAGTAGTTCAAAGACAAGTGTTACAAAACATGCATTATAAGATATATCTTCTGATGATTGGATGAAGACAAAAGAATCCAAGACATCTATTATGCTCTACATTCTAAGTTTGGTGACACACGCCTCTAATGTTGCAAGTTTCGGTTGACTCTGGTAATGAGAGCGACGTTGTGGTCTTAGTTGCCACTATAAATGCAAACAATGCCTTGGTTCAGTTGCCTTTGATGACTACAGATATATTCTATTCCAGTTAACTTTGATGAATGCAAATATGTTTTGAATCGTCTGCCTCCAATGACTACAATCTGCATCTGATCGTCTGTATTTGATGAATTCAACAAGCATATGTTTTCTACCTGTGATATGCCTAACAAGCAAGTGATTGCATCTACCTCTAATTACATCTAGCGTTTAATCGTTTGACTCTGAATTATTATGTATCGTCCGATAAAAGTCAATGTTTTGAAGAAGTCAAAGCTCTTATGAAAGTCAATGATCTGATAAATTCATTGCTCCGAGAAAACAAAGTTTTACGCATCCTCTGATGAACATCCTGAATTTGCTACTTGTCTAAAATTAAATAAGACATGATCTAATCATAATATCCTTTACTTCCTCGTCTTCATACGAAGATATGCAAAATTGTTCATAAAGATATATATGGATCCATATTAAAAACCGATCTTCCTTAAATAGTGATTGAAGATTTCTAAAGGTAATATTCTCAATGGGCACTTCTTATTTTTATTTAAGAAGAAATCACTCAGTCCATTAAAGAGTGTGAGAGAAGTAAAAAAATATTGTTGTAGATGATAAGAGGAAATATATTGTTCTCAGCAAATGAATAGTAAATAGTGTATTCGTTCAGACAAACATGTTCAAAATATTTTATTAAAGGATCTGGACACTTAGAAAATACGTTATAAATTGTTCTCACATACACTTTGTTATCATTAAAACAAAAATTAAAAGATATTATTCTTTAAATCAACTTAGTTCTAACATTTTAATGTCTCTTGTACTCTTTTCTTTGGAAAACGGAGGCTTATCAGACCTCACCTCTATGGAAGGTTGCACCTTGTTGCACCTTGTAAGAGGGTCTAATCTACTCATTGTGTGGTGATTTTTCATAATGCTAATGCTAAAATTGTTTCACATAAATATAGTCATTGTTATATTAAAGATGGTAAAAACTTGATTTTAAAAATTCTATTATTTTAAAAAATTTAAATGAAGGAATTTATGAAAAATAAATGTGAAAACTTTTAAAATAAAAAATCATCGGAATCAATTTTTTTATCTGTTTTAAAAAAAAATCAATTATATTTTTGGGTTAGAATTTCACAATTAAGATTCTAAAAAATGGAGATATATTACAAGATTTAAACTTAGTTTCTTTATGTTACAAAGTTAAACTTTTAGTACTCTACGGAGATTGCTGTGGGCCTAAGTGGTTTGGTTGAATCGGGACAGTGGTATATTAGAGGAAAAAGAAGGACTGTAAAGTGATAGGCACTGTCTCAAGTTATTAATTGTGTGACTTTGGACGGAGACTTCTAACGACTGTGATTGCTACTCTCTCTCGTGTAAGTCCACAAAATCCCATCCATTAATTAATTTGTTTCTTCAAAAGTTTATTAACCAAAATAGGGTTTAATTTGATCCTATACAATAGAAGGTGGAAATCGAGAGCTGGATTTGCGTACATGTGACTTTGGTAGATCGATAAGCATATTGTAAAATCACTACAAGTTGAATATAAGTGGCTCACATGCATTTATATATGATAAATATTTTCGGGTATAAATCACTGGTATTGATGGTGGTGCTGAGCATAGCACTTCTTGGTCTCCCACTAATGTTGCCACCGCTTCCTCCTCCTCCAACAATACTCATGTTCCTCCCCATTTTTATATTGTCTCTTCTCGTTGTCGAGGCTTTCTTAAATGTTCCCCAAACATGATGATGATGGTTCCCTCACTTGGATATAGTTTATAGCGTGGTTTTAAATTGCGAATTTTGAGGTTTTTGTAAGCGCAGCTACAATTTAAAATTATGGTATATAATATTTCTTTTTTATTTTGGATGTACACTGAAAAATAACATGTAGTTATTGTAATATTTATTATTTATTTATATATTTTAGCAGATACTTGAAATATAAGTAGTTTATCTTATATTATGTTTCTCTTTTTTTTTTTTCATTTTGATTTTTGTTGTAATTGCATACTCTTCCTAGAATTCGCCATGTAAAAGAATTAATAATCAGCAGGCTGGCTGGCCAGCTAGTAGTCAGCAGACTAGCTAGCCAACAATCAGTCAGTCGCCAGTCACTCAGTCACCAGGCCAATATTGAATAGAGAACTCCACCGCAAAAGGTTTCCTAATGTTTACATTTTTATTTGGAAAATTTTGGTTTAAGATATTCACAGTGAGTTAAAATCAGTCATATGTATTTTATTTGATTTTATTTTTTAAAATTTTAACTTTGACATAATTAGTTGAGGAGTACACCTAGTAGGTTTTAATTGATTTTGGATAATTTCTCCGATATTTTCAAATGCAATTTAGGCATTATCTTTTATTTAAGAAATTTGGTTCATATTAATTAATTAATAAAAAGGAATATAAATTATTAATATATTAGTACTGTATCCATTCTTAAATATATAACTCTCTTCAAATTTTTCAATTTTAACTTTTGTAAGATTCATTTCAATTTTTTAACTACTTTTTTTTTTACAAACTTGTTTTTAAGTGTATTATACTTTTTTTCGTTCTTTATAATATAATAAAGGCTACAATAAAATCATAAAGTAAATCTTTCTCTTCAATAATAAATAAGTAAAACATTTAAATTATCAACAAATTTAATAATACAAATTTAAGATACGCAATTGAATCCGATGAAATTTTTACATCTTAAACTAATGTTAATACGGGTTGTTTGATCTTGATTATCTTAATTAATACTAATACATTCTTCTTTTGTTCATATTTCAAAGCAAGAATTAATTTGTTGGATTTCGGAGGATTTAGAGACCAGCTTGTCACATTCATTCATGAAGAATTAATTAAATGGTTTCAGTTGTGACATCAAACCAGAAGGTAAGATTGTTTTAATATCACCCACAACAAACTCATCATTAATACTATTTGCTTATAAATAAATAAATAGAATTTATATAATTTAAATATAAAAAGAATAAATTTTAACATTTTAAAAGTTGAATACACAATTTTTAATATATTTTTTACTATAAAATTTCTATATTTAAATATTTAATAAATGCCTCAGGGACACTTGTTATAATTTCTCTTTTTAAGTAACAATTTTTATATGCTCAAGGAGTATGAAGGAGAAATGGTGATTATCAAGGACTTATTTATATGGTCATTTAAAAAAGAAAAATTGAGTTATAACTTAGTCAAGGGTATTTGGTCTTTTATAGATAGGATCGGGCCAAACTAGTAAAACAAGAGCTTTAAATTTTTTAAAAATTACTTTTTTGTGTATATTTAGATTTAAAAAACAAATGTTTAAGTTGGATCACAAGTAAACGATATCATAAATATAAAAAAATATAATTATTGATATATTTAATTAAAATATTTTGTATTTTAAAAAATACGAAAGGTAGAATTTAAATAAATTTATAATAAAATATTGTTGTTAATATTAAAAAAAATTACTATTTTATTTTAGTCAATATCTTATTTTTTTTCATTTTAGAATTTGATTTAGATCACAATAAATATTCTATCAATTTTATTTATAGACTAAATATTTTAATTTTTGTTAACCAAACTACAAGTTATAACTCAACGGTAGTATTGATTACTACCAACATCTTACAACGGGTGTTACTTTACCAAAAAAAAAATATTGTGTTAAAATGAATTTTATTTTTAATTTTAACTATTTTTTTTTATACTACTATTCAATAATTAATACGTGCACAACTTAAAAAATATTATTATTTTTTACATTAATCATAATGAAAAATTCACTAATAATTAAAATAAATAGTTAGATAAAATAAATTTTATTTTTTTAATTATTATATTTTTTAATATGCATTTAAAAATTTTAAATGAAACTTATTGCGAAACGCATAGGATATATTATATTGGGATATATTACATTATTATAGAGTAAAATTGAGTGAAAAAAAAGTTCGAAATAGCATGAAAGTAAGAAAAGGGAGAAAGAAAAGAAAGAACACGGAAAATTGACGGAGAGAACGAGAAAAGACCAAAAGACTCTAGAAATCGAAACTCTCAATTTTGTGCTTGTAACTTGTCATTTTCTGCAAGGACAAAGTATATTAAATATACACAAGATTTCCTAACTGTTTTTTTAAGGTAAAATTTTATTAAAATGAAAATGAAAACAAAAAATGGGAACATAAATCTAACTCAATAAAATAAATAAATAAAAGTGTCTAAAGAGAAAAAGGTTATAAGTAAAGTCTAGTAAAAAATTGTTGCAGTTAAGATTCGAACTCAAATTCTCTCGAACGATTTGCATATTTTCATTCTGCATATAATATAATTTTCGTTCTGCATTTTTTTTCCAAACAATTCTGCAAAGCTACTGGCTTCTCTTCATCATTAGTATATTTCCTACACTGTGTTTCGCTAGCATCTCAATTTTTTTTTTAAATCCCGCAATATCTCCAAGTCATAAGTAATTTTGGGATGTAAATTATCATTAGTAACAATAACATTTAAATTGACTTTTCGTACAAAAGAAATTTAATAGTCTTCAACATTGTTCTCCTCTATCATTGTATTACTCCAAGAACCAACAATATACATGTCTAGATATTGATGATCCTCTCGTAGATAACATGTCTTAATTGAATTGGATAAGCTAGAATTAAAGGTTTCTCGAATTACATTTTTAAGACCTTGTGTATCATGTACCTCAAATTCCTTAAGTATCTCTGAAATGGTTTATGCTTCCTCAAAATCAACTGAATTCCAATCAAAAGCTTCATCACAAGTCATATAATTTTTTCTTTAGAAGGAGAAAGCTCTTGAATAACAATGGTACCTCCTAGTTCCACATAAGAGTTAACAACACGACGACTCATATTACCTTGAACATTGTTTGTACCATCAATTTTTATTAGTGCAAAAGTGGTTTTTAACCACAATACTCATATTGATAATTTTTTATTATAACAAAATCATTAAGAACAATTATCACTTTACTATTTGCTAAGTGTGTTGGTCATGTTAGAAGATAAATATTTATACTAATGACTATCTATTTTAAGATAGCATAAATTAAGAGTAAGTTAGAGATAATAAACGAAGTGTTTTTAACCTTGAAGAATATTATCATCGAATAAACAAACAATTATGTTTACTAATAGAGTAAGTGGTGATATAGCAATAAGGAACATTACAACAACATACGATAATCTATAGTTTGAGTCAAAGCATCAAATACAAAAGAAATATAACTCAACGATTGATCATCTGATCACAAAAGAAAATAACGCTATAATGATCGTCTGCCTCTGACTAAAGTTAATTAAAAGTTGAGACATGCATTGACTCTTTAACTCAAAACAAAGAAGAAAGCTCTGAATGAAGTCTCTATTATAGTCAATATTTTGGGAAAAGTTAAACCTCTAATGAACTAAGAAAGATAATTGATTATTCAAGGCAAATGCATTTAACTTTGAAGATCCTGTTAAAGCTAGGTCCGACATTAATCAATGTGCTCTTGGCGTGCCTCTGATAATCTGATTATAGAAGCTCACTCTAATTATTTTGCTTTTGACAAATCTTTCAAATTAGGTTATCATTTGATCCACACTTCAAGTCAACACTCTAATAAAGTCAACATATTGATAAAAAAAAAAAACCAATTTTCTTAAGTCAATCATCTGAGCCCAGAACCATGAAGAAATCAACATCACAACATACTCTACTCATCATAGATGACTTATCATTTGACTGAAGAAGTGTAATGACATTCTCTAAAAGTGTCATCCTCTAATACATGTCTTATTAAATGAAAATGTGTTGAATAAATTATGAAGATATATATGGATATATCTTAAAGATTGATATGCTTTAAATGCAAATTCAAGATCTACAACGGTAATATCATCAAGGATATACTCCTCAATATTTATTAGAGACATCTCTCAACATGAAAAATGAGAGGAGACAATGAAATATGCAATGTGCTAAGAAGATTTTCTATAAAAAATTCTAGAACACATAAAAAAAAGAATGAATGAAAAATCATATTAGTAGAGAGCTATTAGAATGGAAGTAAATCAATCAATTTGTTTGATACACTTGAACTGAAATAGGATTTGAAATTTAATATTCTCTCAATGAGAGTTAGAATATTAGAAATAGACTTTGTATCAATTTAGACACAAACTAGAACTGATGTAAATTGACCCGATAGTGGCTACAACTATTTCTTCCATAAGAGGTAGTTGAAGAGGTGTAAGAATACTTATGAACCTCTACAACAATTTTCTAGAAAGTTGAGAAAGACTAGAAATGCTTCTAATGATGATAGTTGGAGAGGCGTGAGAAAAATACTCAAAGCCTAAAGACGCAGAGCAAATAATATTTGTACGCTATTGTTTAAATAATGGATTAAGTCATTGGGTGTACTAATGCAAAATATCTCTATAATGGGATAACTAAATGTAAAAATAGTTTATTGTGAACTAGTATAAAATTATTTGTGTCTCTTCTCTATCATTCCGCTACATGTAATCTAAGTTCTTTATGATTTAACTTTATTTTATTTAAACTGTTTTATAATCTTAAGTTGAATATTTTTGATAAAGACCATATCTTTTTGTTTAAAAAACACAATTCAAACTCCAAATTTCTTGTGTTTTCCAGCACCTTCAATTAATATTAGAACTCGATCTCTTGATTTAGCATTTTACCGTGTAAGAGTAAATATCACTTACTATTGAAAATATCAATGTTATGGTATGAATTAGTGTTGTTTTTTTTTTTTTTTTTTTGTTCAATCATATTTTCAACTTCTTTTGAAATTCATATTTTTTAACTCTTTCAAAACATGGATTGACAAAAACTTATTATTAAAGATTGATATTTCTATCTGACAATAGATAAAATGCATTAGTAAATCAACTATTTCTTATGACAATTTCGTCTCTTTGCATTAGCTAATTGTGCTTCAATTGGGTAGATCAATCAAAACCAATCATCTAATCACCTATCTTTTGGAAAGAAGCAACACGAGTATAGTGTTAGAGTAAACTGGAAGTTTATTCCTTTGATGGGAAAAATATATTCATCTGGTATGATTCATAGATAATATATTTGTAATGATTATGAAGCAAGATTATCTTCAATGAAGTAAAGGACCAAAACACTTTCATGGAAGATCATCATCCGATTCCTCCACTAGAGAAGTCTGTATAAAAAATGATATTATTTGATATTTAAATATCTCACCATCTAGTCAAACTCACGAATATATAAGAACCTCATAAATGAGCTTGTCTATCATATCTTATGTCTTTGTGTGTCTAGGAAATAATTTTGTTTTGTTTTTGTTTGTGTGTTTCTTTGGGTTTATCTATGTTTTCATGAAGTATTTTCTTGTTCATGCGGTTATTGTATTAGTGATGATATGGATCTTCAGTCTTGTTTTGTGTTGTCTTGTCCTTGTTTTTATCACTTGTTTTTCTTTTGGTAATTGTTCTTAGATTTCTTTCGTTAAAACCAAAGTTTGGATTTCTACATTTCCCTCACCTATTTACATTCATCTTCTCTCTATTATTTTTCAAAAACCATTTTTCTCTAATTACCCCAAATATTTTTCATCTAAAAGTTTTAAACCTAAAACTCTTAACGAAAAAACCAATTCAAACTCATATCCTTTGTTGAGTCTTCATCTTTCTATATGATCACCTTCTTACACTATACTTTTAAAACATGAAATCTTAAATTCGTTACATATGTGAATTAAAGTCAACAAGATGGATTATACAAGGAGATTCACAAAATGGATCAAAAGATCACTTTGTGCAAACCTTGGATGTCAATGTCTCATTCTCCTACTAAGAAGCTTTAGTACAAAGAGGTAGTGAGAAAAGAGCATTGAACGGTTTGTGCCTCATTTTGTATGAATCTTTTGTAATGGATGAAATTCTAAAAATAATAATGAAGAAGGGCTAGAGCACCTACAGTCCCATTGAAGAGTTATATCTCTGGAAGATTATATCTCCAATTCAATATTTAGAGAACATCTCATCAAACAAGTTAGAGACAATTAGAGAAAAGGGAAACTAAAACATCTCATTTTCCTTAGTTATGTTTGACGAGTCATAAGGTAGTCTCTTGAATATGAAAACTTCTTCATCACTCTATCAGATGGAAGTTCAAAGAAGAAAGACACTTACTGAAGAAAGAATCAATAAAGAGATCTATTTAGTTATGTATTAGGAATTGGTGATCGAAACCTAATATTTAATTTAAACTAATGAACCTCGTATAGATAGCCTTTAAAGGACCTTAGGATTTTATTTTATTTTTTATTTATTTTTTATTTTTAGCCTTTAGATTCTTAGTTTTATCCTCTGCTTGTGTCTTATTTTTTTTCCTCTTTGTCCCTCCATTTTTTCTTTATGCATCCATTTTTTGTTATTTTTATTTTTGCAATATTCTTTGGTCTTCATTTGATTTTTTTTCGTTATAAGTTTAGTTTCTTTAAAAATATTTCATTTAAAATAATTATCACTTTTACAACTCTTCATCTTCTTTCACTACAGTCTCGTACTTTTACATTGTTTCATGTGTTACAAAGTGTCTCACCCTTCGTTTTCCTCCACCCTTCTTTTAATTTTTTTTCTATCACACACAAGCACTCCCTTTTTTTAATTCTCAGATCCCTTTATATTATGTTGAATGTTTGTATGAAGTGTGGTTGTGAGTTCACTTTGTTTTCCTATCTGTTTATTATGTATGTGATTACTTGCTACATTTTTTTTCTTCTAATATCACATTTTTGTGATAACGACAAAGGGAGAGAAAAATAAAAAAATATAGTAATACAATTAATTGTGTTTGCATCTAATTGCAATGTTGTGTGTTTGGTTGCATCTAATTATTTTGCACCATTTGCATTATCATTATATGCACCATACACATCATCGCATCATATGCACATGAGTGTCATTTGCATGTCATTGCATATGTCATTATTATGATAATTACTTGCAATTCACCCTTGTTTTGAAAGGTTTAATTTTCTCTAAAAATATGGTTTGTTTCATTGGGCTTAACATCCTAAGAATAACAATAATACAAAGGCTTTACATATTGAGGAATTGTGAATTGTTAACCAATATACTTATAAGAACCCAAAAACTAAACATCTTAGGAATATGTGAATTCAATTGAAAAGAATTATACAACATTATGATAAAGCTATATATATATTTCTTATATGTTTGCCTGTCTTTGTATTTTTTTCTCTCTCATTGATGCATATAATGTGAAATTTGTTTCTTAACAAAATGTGTCTTGAATATTTTCCATATAAAGATGTGAGAAAAGTTATAATAAATTAAATATAATTTACTTTACAATCTAAACACGAGACACGTATTTGTCATTGATGCATATAACATATAACGTAAAATGTTTGTTTGGAACATGAGTTGTAAAAGTGTAAAAAAAATTATCAAAGCAAATTATAATTTATTATACAAATTATTCACAAGAGAAACACTACTCACTAATTAATTAATTAAAAAAATAATCTTTCATAAATCTATTAATTAATAGAGAAATATGTATGGGAGATGACAATAAATGCTTGTCTCGAGTTAATTAATAAAAAGATAATCATTCATAAGTTAATTAAAAATAAATATGTATTTGATTATATTGTATCGCTTGAATATCTTGTAGATAAAGTATAATAAAAATTATAATATACTAATAATTATAATTTATTGTGCATATCATACACTTAACAAATATATATTGCTGATTATATAATAAAAAATTAGTCATTCGCAAAATAATTAGATAAAATATCACATTCACACTCAAGCACCCGTTTTTCAAAGCTTCATTTTAAGTCATTTTTTGTAAGTTTAACTTTATTTTATGTTTTAATTATATCAGACTAATGAGTTGCACGTTATGTATAATTAATAACGTAATTTTATATTCCCATATTTGATAAATTTTTTATTTCCATTTAACTTCCATTTTGCATTCACTACCTCAAGACAACTAACAATGTCATGGCATACCACATGGTACTTCAGAGATCAAAGATTGAAATTATCGGTATAATTTAAATTAAAAATAAATTTTTTAACAATAAAAATTTGATATTTTATTTTAATTGTTTTTATTGACTCATATATTAATTTTGTCAATGTACAAATGTAGATCGAGTAAATAAAATAACTAATATCATCTATAAAATGATTTTTATTTGACTTTAAATAGTTAATTCATTAATATCTAACATTAAAAAAAATTTATTTACAATAATACTATGAAAGTATGAAACTATATTTTTAAAATAAATATTTTGTTTAATTTGTTTTTTTAGTTTAAGTATATAATTTTTTTATCAACTGAATTTATTTTTATACGATTTTGTCAACACTTCTAAATTTTTATAAAAAAATTTATTACGATCAATTGCAAGAATTAGATTTTTATCTACGACGATGATAAGTATATCATACAAAAGTTTAATTGATTAAGGAACCAACTTTGTTGACACGTGGGTGAGTTCAAACTTTTAATATTTATTTTAATATAAAACTTACATTGTTATAAATAGTCCATAACTATTATAAAAATAAAAAAACTAATATTTCATTTGTCCCTGAATATAAGATTCTATTTTGAATTTTCTTTGTCCCTATTAGTTATTTATTTACTAAAATACCCCTAGTTAATATGTATATTTTTTGCAATAAAAATAATCATTATAATAGAAACATTAAATAATCCTTTTTTTAAAGGATAAACATGTAAAAATAATATCAATTAGTAATAAATTTACTACTATTATTCATGTTCGATTTTGAGTTTCAAAAACTATTTAAAATCACAATTTATGCCACCGAAGATATTACTGGGTTGAGTCGCGGACTAGGTCGCTCTCTTTAAGACGTTTCGCGGTACTGCCCAAATTGTGCAAGACAGACTATCAACCACGAAGTCCCCAGGATAAAACAGCACAGATTCACTGTATCGGATTTCCACTGCACCGTAGAAAACCGTTCTAGAATTACACCCTCAATATGACAGTTAAAGCCACTATCAATATGACAATTAAAGTCACTCTCAATATGGTATTATGACCATCCATAACTACGGCATAATAACCGCTCAAAAAGACAAAAAACGAATGGACTACGGCATAATAACCGTTCTAAAAACAAAGTGACTACGACATAGCAACCGCTCTAAAAACAAAAGGACTACGGCATAACAACTGCTCAAAAAACCGAAAGAACTACGGCATAACAACTGCTTTAAAACCGAAGGGACTACGTCATAATAACCGCTCTAAAAACCAAAGGGACTACGTCATAATAACCGCTCTAAAAACCAAAGGGACTGCGGCATAATAACCGCTCTAAAAAAACCGAAGAGACTGCGGCATAATAACCGCTCAAAAAAAACCGAAGGGACTGCGGCATAATAACCGCTCTAAAGCCGAAGGGACAGAAAGAAAGGGGAGAAGTGGCTCGAAAATTAGGCGAGCAGAATATAAGAGGGAGAAAAGAGAAAGTTGGGAAAAGTATCAAACTTTGGTGTGTTTTTCATAATAGCTTGAAACTCATTATATAGTGACGGAAGCAAAGTCACATATGTTTTCTAAACAATGTGGGACTTTAGTATGTATAGAATTGAAACTACACAAAATATGATAGTTTTTCAAAGTGGGATTTCAAAAAATATTTTTACCAATGTGGGACTTGAATTTTAAAAAACAAGTTTCTTTCCAATTAAATTTACAAAAAATATTTCTTTCCAATGTGGGACTTCAACACATTTTTAAATTCACACTATAACATACTTATGTTCCAACAATCCCCCACTTGAATTTAAAAATAAGTTTTTTCAATAGCGTCAGACGCTTCTATAAGATTGTGCATAAACAAAGGTGTCTTTCGACTTGAACCTTTGCATAGCGAGTAAGATTCAGATTCAACAAGAGTGACTCGTAGTCTTGAACTCTATCTCTAACATCAAACCCACACACAACCTTTTCATTAGGTGTATTCTCAAAAGCCCGTGCATTAACGGCCCTGCACGTGTATCCCAGTATAGTGAACGCTCTAGGAATTCTGCCTCGAAATTCCATAGGAAGCGGCCCCACTTCCACATTCACATAGGTGAGTCTATCAAGAGTACTCCTGTAGCTAGGTACTCCCTCCACATAGAGTATAGATCTCATTAAGAGTTCCTATTACCTCATCCTATCATCGCTTCAGGAATCATGTTTCTCTAATTTATAATAACATGTTCATCTCATATCACTTCACGACTTGTTATTACCCATTGAACCTAATTCTTGGGATCTCCAGTCTTTTAGGTCGGGTTACCATCATGAGTGACTTTATAGGCATTAGTCTCATCCTTTAGGATGTATTTATGACTTTCTTTGTAGCTAATCCTTTCGTCAAAGGATTTGCTAAATTCTCATCAGTGCATATATGATCCACTATAACAACTCATTTAGAAAATAACTTTCTAACAGTGTTGTGCTTACGACGAATTTGTCGTTTCTTATCGTTGTAGTAACGATTCTCAATCTTCGCAATAGCTGCGGTACTATCGCAGTGGATCAACGCATCTGTCATAGATCTTTTCCATATAGGGATCTCAACTAGCAAACATCTCAACCAGCTTGCTTCTTCACTAGTAGTAGCTAGTGCTATCATTTCAGACTTCATAGTGGACTGAGCGAATATCGTATGTTCTTCGATTTCCAAGATATATCATCACTCGCTATATTAAAATATAGTTATCGATTGCTTTGGAGTCATCTTATAAGATGTTCCAATCAGCATCATTGTATCCTTCAAGGATAGTAGGAAATCTTTGATAATGTAATCCGAGACTCATGGTCCTTTTCAGGTATCTCATGACTCTTTCCATAGCGTGCCAATGCTCCATACCAGGTCTACTAGTAAACCTGCCAGTGGCATATATGAGGCTGCCAATGATGCTCGCATATTCAGTTGTATAACACCTTCACCAGCGTTCTTGAAAAGTTTCACACTTCGATCATATGGTGTGCAAGCAGGTTTACAATCAAAGTATTTATATTTCTTTAGGATATTTTCAACATAGTGAAATTGATCCAAAGAAATTCCCTTTTCTGACCTAGTAATCTTGATTCCAAGGATTACATTTGCTTCTCCGAGGTCTTTCATATCAAAGTTGTTACACAACAATGATTTCAAAATATTTACAGCATGAATGTTTGAATCAAATATGAGTATCTCGTCTACATAGAGACATATGATAGTGCAAATGCCATTTTCAAATTTGTAGTAAATACATTTGTCACTTTCATTCACTTTAAACTCATTCGATATAATAAAGTTATCAAACTTTTCATGCCATTTCTTTGGAGCTTATTTAAGACCATACATGGATTTATCTAACATACATACCCTGTATTCTTGTCCTTGAATTACAAAACCTTTAGGTTGCTCCATAATAGATTTCTTCTTCCGAATCACCTTTTAAAAAAGTTGTTTTAACATCCATTTGGTGTAACACCAGGTTAAGAATAGCTGCTAGTGATATGAGTATTCTAATGGATGTTATTCTAATGATCGGTGGAAAAGTCTCGAATAAATCTATATTTTCTCTTTGTCTAAAACCTTTGGCTACAAGGTGTGCCTTGTATTTATCAACAGATCCATCAGGTTTTAGTTTCTTTTCCAAAATCCATTTACAAACTATTGGTTTGCAACCAAGAGGCAAGTGTACTAAATGTCAGGTTCGGTTAGACTCTAGAGAATCCATTTCATCGTTTATAGCTTCTTGCCATAGATCTGCATCCAATGATTACAGAGCTTCTTTCAGATTTGCAGGATCCTCTTCTAGATTATAAGCCATATATT
>NC_021163.2:37716937-37718964 GCF_000331145.2 Cicer arietinum | reverse complement strand
TGATTTTCAATTTCAGCTGTAAAGATCTTTAACATGTCAAGCGTTTCACTTTTATTTTTCATTTCTTGTTAACGTCTCATCAAGTTCACATATATCAAAGTGTAATAAATCTAAAGACTTAGATTCTCTAACTACATATTTATGTGAACTCTTTGTTATTTTAGCTTGACTATAAAAATTCACATTTTCCAAAATCATTTAACAATAACTTTAGAATTAAAACTAAGTTACTTAATTTTGAAATCAGATGTGTCCACATCACATAGTCTAGTATGTCAAAATTAAAATCACAAAACATGTAAGCATAATCAGACATTTTATTGATTTCAACATTCAAACAAAAGAGACATATTAAATTTCAATATTTAATTTAAATATGCCATGAATGACGTACCTTAATAGCTTATCTCATGAATTATCTTCTAAGTTCTACGGGAGTGTGCCTCCACGTCCATGAATCTATCAGCCTCCATGTGCCTCCACGGATCTGTCAGCCTCCATGTATCAGACATCTGATACTCTCTGATACTCTAGGTAGCAGTCACAACTTACTTAGAGTATCTCAAACATATCTCGCATTATTGCTGGAACTGTAATAGTTATACAGATCATCAGCAAGTCGATTAAGAATATAATTCTTATCATTATTCTCCCATGGGTTAATTCTCCAACTGTTTTATCCTTTTCTATTTGCTTCAAACTGAAACAGTTTATCGAAATGAGAGGCAACAGAACCAAATCCAGTAATCTCTTCGGTTGACATGGCAGAACGGAACGTCTTAAAATTGTTGGATTTTAAGTTTCAAAAACTATTTAAAATCACAATTTATGCCACCGAAGATATTACTGGGTTGAGTCGCGGACTAGGTCGCTCTCTTTAAGACGTTTCGCGGCACTGCCCAAATTGTGCAAGGAAGACTATCAACCACGAAGTCCCCAGGATAAAACAGCACAGATTCACTGTATCGGATTTCCACTGCACCGTAGAAAACCGTTCTAGAATTACACCCTCAATATGACAGTTAAAGCCACTCTCAATATGACAATTAAAGTCACTCTCAATATGGTACTATGACCATCCATAACTACGGCATAATAACCGCTCAAAAAGACAAAAAACGAATGGACTACGACATAATAACCGCTCTAAAAACAAAGTGACTACGACATAGCAACCGCTCTAAAAACAAAAGGACTACGACATAACAACCGCTCAAAAAACCGAAAGAACTACGGCATAACAACTGCTTTAAAAACGAAGGGACTACGTCATAATAACCGCTCTAAAAACCAAAGGGACTACGTCATAATAACCGCTCTAAAAACCAAAGGGACTGCGGCATAATAACCGCTCTAAAAAAACCGAAGGGACTGCGGCATAATAACCGCTCAAAAAAAACCGAAGGGACTGCGGCATAATAACCGCTCTAAAGCCGAAGGGACAGAAAGAAAGAGGAGAAGTGGCTAGAAAATTAGGCGAGCAGAATATAAGAGGGAGAAAAGAGAAAGTTGGGAAAAGTATCAAACTTTTGTGTGTTATTCATAATAGCTTGAAACTCATTATATAGTGACGGAAGCAAAGTCACATATGTTTTCTAAACAATGTGGGACTTTAGTATGTATAGAATTGAAACTACACAAAATATGATAGTTTTTCAAAGTGGGATTTCAAAAAATATTTTTACCAATGTGGGACTTGAATTTTAAAAAACAAGTTTCTTTCCAATTAAATTTACAAAAAATATTTCTTTCCAATGTGGGACTTCAACACATTTTTAAATTCACACTATAACATACTTATGTTCCAACAATCCCCCACTTGAATTTAAAAATAAGTTTTTTCAATAGCGTCAGACGCTTCTATAAGATTGTGCATAAACAAAGGTGTCTTTCGACTTGAACCTTTGCATAGCGAGTAAGATTCAGATTCAACAAGAGTGACTCGTAGTCTTGAACTCTATCTCTAACATCAAACCCACACACAACCTTTTCATTAGGTGTATTCTAAAAAGCCCGTGCATTTAGGG
>NC_021163.2:37696563-37716481 GCF_000331145.2 Cicer arietinum | reverse complement strand
CGTATGTTCTTCGATTTCCAAGATACAACACCACTCGCTATATTAAAATATAGTCATCGATTGCTTTGGAGTCATCTTATAAGATGTTCCAATCAGCATCATTGTATCCTTCAAGGATAGTAGGAAATCTTTGATAATGTAATCCGAGACTCATGGTCCTTTTTAGGTATCTTATGACTCTTTCCATAGCGTGCCAATGCTCCACACTAGGTCTACTAGTAAACCTGCACAATAATCCCACGACACAGGCAATGTCGGGTCTAGTACAACCAGTGGCATACTTGAGACTGCCAATGATGCTCGTGTATTCAGTTTGTCTAACACCTTCCCCAGTGTAATTGAAAAGTTTCACACTTAGATCATATGGTGTGCAAGCAGGTTTATAGTCAAAGTAATTATATATCTTTAGGATATTTTCAACATAGTGAAATTGATCCAAAGAAATTCCCTTTTCTGACCTAGTAATCTTAATTCCAAGGATTTCATTTGCTTCTACGAGGTCTTTCATATCAAAGTTGTTACACAACAATGATTTCAAAATATTTACAACATGAATGTTTGAATCAAATATGAGTATCTCGTCTACATAGAGACATATGATAGTGCAAATGCCATTTTCAAATTTGTGGTAAATACATTTGTCACTTTCATTCACTTTAAACTCATTCGATATAATAAAGTTATCAAAATTTTCATGCCATTTCTTTGGATCTTATTTAAGACCATACATGGACTTATCTAACATACATACCCTATATTCTTATCCTTGAATTACAAAACCTTTAGGTTGCTCCGTAATAGATTTCTTCTTCCGAATCACCTTTTAAAAAAGTTGTTTTAACATCCATTTGGTGTGTCACCAAGTTAAGAATAGTTGCTAGTGATATAAGTATTCAAATGGATGTCATTCTAGTGAACGGTGGAAAAGTGTCGAATATATATATATTTTCTCTTTGTCTAAAACTGTTGGCTACAAGGTGTGCCTTGTATTTATCAACAAATCCATCGGGTATTAGTTTCTTTTCCAAAATCCATTTACAAACTATTGGTTTGCAACCAAGAGGCAAGTATATTAAATGTCAGGTTCAGTTAGACTCTAGAGAATCCATTTCATCGTTTATAGCTTCTTGCCATAGATCTGCATCCAATGATTACAGAGCTTCTTTAAGATTTGCAGGATCCTCTTCTAGATTATAAGCCATATATTTTGGTCCATAATCTATAGCAACTCTTACTCTCTTACTCCTTCGAGTTTCTGTTTCGTCTTGTTTGTTGCTTTCAATGCTTCTTGTCACATGAACTTGACTAAGTTCGTTGCCTCCACTATTTCACAGGAACTTGACTAGGATCGCTGCCCCCACAATTTCTCAATTTAAAAGGGGACTTATTTTCATAGAAGTCAACTTCATTTGACTTTATGATCACTTTTGCGTTTAGGTCATAAAACCTATACGCTTTGTTCTTTACCGCATACCCAATGAATTCTCATACATAGGCTCTACTGGCGAGTTTAACTCGCTCGGGATCGATGATTCTGACATAAGCCAGACCACCCATGTTTGAAAATAAGACAAGTTTAATTGTCTTTTCTTCACTATCTCATAAGAAGATGTTTTGTTTTTAGATTTAAGAACTCTATTCCAAACATAACAAATAAACAATATATTTTCTTCACACCAATGAGATGTAGTACTAGATTTAAACATACTAGCAACAACTAGTTCAATAAGAGTTCTATTCCCTTTTTTTTTTCTTTCAAATTTACCATTCACTTCAAATAATTATGGTGCAGTTGTTCCATGTATAATTCCAGACAATTTATAAAACACATTAAAAATAGAATCATACTTGGAATCTCTTAATCTTTATACTAAATTGATTTTCAATTTCAGCTGTAAAGATCTTTAACATGTAAAGCGTTTCACTTTTATTTTTCATTTCTTGTTAACGTCTCATCAAGTTCACATATATCAAAGTGTAATAAATCTAAAGACTTAGATTCTCTAACTACATATTTATGTGAACTCTTTGTTATTTTAGCTTGACTATAGAAAACCACATTTTTCAAAATCATTTAACAATAACTTTAGAATTAAAACTAAGTTACTTAATTTTGAAATCAGATGTGTTCACATCACATAGTCTAGTATGTCAAAATTAAAATCACAAAACATGTAAACATAAACAGACATTTTATTGATTTCAACATTCAAACAAAAGAGACATATTAAATTTCAATATTTAATTTAAATATGCCATGAATGACGTACCTTAATAGCTTATCTCATGAATTATCTTCTGAATTTTACGGGAGTGTGCCTCCACCTCCACGAATCTATCAGCCTCCATGTGCCTCCACGGATCTGTCAGCCTCCATGTATCTGTCATCGGACATCTGATACTCTCTGATACTCTAGGTAGCAGTCACAACTTACTTAGAGTATCTCAAACATACTGGGTTAAGTCGCGGACTAGTTCGCTCTCTTTAAGACGTTTCGCGGCACTGCCCAAATTGTGCAAGGCAGACTATCAACCACGAAGTCCCCAGGATAAAACAGCCTAGATTCACTGTATCGGATTTCCACTGCACCTTAGAAAACCGTTCTAGAATTACACCCTCAATATGGCAGTTAAAGCCACTCTCAATATGACAATTAAAGTCACTCTCAATATGGTACTATGACCATCCATAACTACGGCATAATAACCGCTCTAAAAACAAAGTGACTACGACATAGCAACCGCTCTAAAAACAAAAGGACTACGACATAACAACCGCTCAAAAAACCGAAAGAACTACGACATAACAACCGCTTTAAAATCGAAGGGATTGCGGCATAATAACCGTTCTAAAAACCAAAGGGACTGCGACATAATAACCGCTCTAAAAAACCGAAGGGACTGCGGCATAATAACCGCTCTAAAACCGAAGGGACAGAAAGAAAGGGGAAAAGTGGCTCGAAAATTAGGCGAGCAGAATATAAGAGGGAGAAAAGAGAAAGTTGGGATAAGTATCCAACTTTGGTGTGTTTTTCACAATAGCTTGAAACTCATTATATAGTGACGGAAGCAAAGTCACATATGTTTTCTAAACAATGTGGGACTTTAGTATGTATAGAATTGAAACTACACAAAATATGATAGTTTTTCAAAGTGGGATTTCAAAAAATATTCTTACCAATGTGGGACTTGAATTTTAAAAAACAAGTTTCTTTCCAATTAAATTTACAAAAAATATTTATTTCCAATGTGGGACTTCAACACATTTTTTAAATTCACACTATAACATACTTATGTTCCAACAATTCATTTTCTTAATTCCCATAATTTGACCAACATCTTGGGGAAAAATTTATCCTTAAATATATATACTCTTTCAAGTTACTAGGTGCATTTATTACTTATTTTCAAACATATCACTCATTAATATTAATTTATCTTGAAAAATATAAAAAATCAGATTTGATAAATTCAAATACAAATGTTATTTTTAAAACATTAACACATAAAATGAATACATTAATACACTACCAATTTTACTTAATAAGAGTGAAAAAACAATAGAAGCTTATAAAAAGGGAGAGGTAGTATTTGTTTGTATGATTGAATAGACAATTTGGTTTTTGAAATTGTAAGTGTCAATCAAATTAGTCACTGAATTTTGCAAATTGACAAATAAATCTCTAAAATTATAAAATATCAATCAAAATAGTTTCTCAATAAAATTTTATCGTTAGATATTTTGATGTAACATTGTAACTGAATATGTAGCTTAACAATGTTAATTCCACATTAATGTTATCTTCTTGATAACAAACTCGCTAATGAATTTTGCCATCTCTAAGACAAATTTAATTGATGTTGTGATGACATTGATATGATATCAACATAGAGGAGTCACATATTTAATTAACATGTTAAGGATAAAAATTTAAATATGGATTA
The DNA here is from genome assembly GCF_000331145.2 of Cicer arietinum. Classification (NCBI taxonomy): domain Eukaryota; kingdom Viridiplantae; phylum Streptophyta; class Magnoliopsida; order Fabales; family Fabaceae; genus Cicer; species Cicer arietinum. The sequence continues at coordinate 37,712,536 of NC_021163.2, read as the reverse complement.
TTTTTATTAATATTTTACAACTTCAAGGATGTATTTGCCAATTTATAAAATTTAAGGACTAATTTTACCAATGATTATATTTTTAAGGATCAATTTACCTGTTCAATTTACGTGTAACAATGTAAATCTATGCAAATGAAATACTTTGTTACTTATTATTATTAGGAAAATGGTAACAAGTGCTTTAAGAGCACTTTTTAAGCCTCTAAATATAAAAATTTACGTTGAAAAGTGTATTGAAAATAATGTATTTATCTTTGGAATATTCAAATTTTGTTTGTTCTAATGCTAAATTTCTATTATTTGAATCTATAATAAGGGTCTTTAGGACACTTAAATGTAGTGGGACCTATGTAGATATTATTCGATCAAAGACAGTGTATTAATAAGTATGTGTTGAAAAATATGTTATTAGTATTTTTTTAATTATTATTATTATTATTATGGTAAGAAAGAGAAGTTAAAAGACGGAAATGGCGACACGTGGTAGTTAGAAACAGCATTTTCTAAAAAATGTGGAAGAAAGAAAACGTGAGAGAAAGAGGGAGGGTGGGAGTAAATGTTTTAAATGTCTATGTTTGTAGTTACTTTGCATTAAGTATGGTTTGACATCGTAAGCAGATTCATCGGTATCACTTAATGTTTGTACTATTTATTTTGAGTCTATTGGCTTGCATAGAATCTATGTACTCGGTTTCCAACTATTTTTTTAATTATTTTTTGTATTATTTTGTACATATTAAAAAATATATAAATAAAAAATATTTTTGTTAAAATATTTTTATTAAATATCAATGCATTATTAATGTAATAACCGTATAATAAAAGATGTTAACATATTGTATTAAAAATAAAAAAAATAAAAATAATATTAATTAAAAATACAATTAAAAAGAAGTTTATTAAAAATTAAAAAAATAAATTATTTTAAGAATATTATATTTTACATATGAATCATTTATTTTAAAATGGATGAGGTACTACTTTTCTATCTTGGGTTTGAAAAGTCGCAAGTTTGTGTGATTAGGCGGCTACCTACGGCATGTAACAACCCGATTAATTAACAGCTGGGCAATTTCTATCGATGTATAGTTTCGTACATTGGAAAGCCACATCTCAACCGATGATAAGGTGAATTCTTGTATTGGAGTTGGTTGCCTTTATACAAGCCATATGTATAATACTCTTTCTAAGGCATATTTTTAGCCAAGATTTGTTTTATTTAATGAAATTTCTTTTAGCTTTTAACAAAAATAGTTATTTAATATCGGAGTCACAAAATATCTGAGCTTGACATAAATATCTTGTATTTAGCAGAGGTGATAAAGTAGGATTTTACCGTCAATTTCTCATATAAGGAGGGGTGTATCTATACACATTGTGACGATTAAGAATTTGCAATAGTATGAGAGAAATTTTAGTTAGAAATTGTGTGTACTTTTATGACTTAGGGAATTTGGTATATATAGAGATCTCCTCTAGGGTTTTTCAAATCTTTCTATGATAATCATTAGGGGTCAGTAGATGACCGTTGGAGCTTCCCTCATGGTGTTAGACAGATGTCCTTCGGCTATGTGATTGGTGACTAACATCTAATGGCTACAATCGTGGTATGGTTTTCATCCAATGGGCGATTGGAAGTCTAGGTGATATAGGGTAGACTATCAGATTGGATTCCATTTGGTTGAGTGTTTTGCCCTAAACTCGAGAAGGTTCTGCTTTGCAACATACTGGGTTTGGGTTGACCATATATTGGGCTTGACCTAAGTGGATATGAGTCCAGCCCAGAATAGTTTCTCCCAAGTCGGTCATATTATGAAATCAAGGATTGACTGGAATAGGAATTTATGTATCTCAGGTTGGAACTTCAGATAGGGTTGTGATTTCGGAAAGTCTCAGATCCAAAGTTGTTCGCTACTATTGTGGGGTTCAGACTACAAATGGTTGCTTCATTAATCGCCATGTCAAAAGGTTTCTTTCAAGGCGTCTTTTCAATCATCATCATCACCCTAGGTATCTGTTGGAATTATAGGGTTTCTCAGTCTAGATTTTTTAAGGCCATCAGATGTGCGCATTGGGATTCACGTCGTATAGGTGGATTCATATTATAAATAGAGGGAAATGCTTCGTGAATTCTTTCTTTGCTTTTTAAAATCTTGAACTTCCATATAAACTCTTAAGAAATCTTGAAACCTCTCTACAAACATTTAGGCACTCTTTGGTGTGGACTGCTTCAACCTTCTTTGTTTTCAAAGGAACTTACTTGTGAGTCTTTCTTCATTTTGAATTCAATGGTGTTTCTCATTGTGATGATTTAGTATGTTGTGCCTTTGTGTCGCAATATCTTGATTATGGCCACCGTTCGCAACAAGTTTGGGGTGTTTTGAGGTTTTTGCTTCTTTTTCTCCACTATGGATGGTGGCTTTAGATCTGAGCTTATTTTTCTATTTTTTGCACTTAGTTTAATTTTAAAATTTCTTCGTCTCCTTTCATTTCTTCTTCATTAAAGTGGATGAGAGGGTGTAACTGTTATCTGGACATGCTCTCATCCATTTTTGTTGAAGATGATTTGAAATGGCTGATGATAGGACATCAGCTTCAGACGTACAAGTGTTCCCCTCGAACTTCTAGGACATAAGCTACGTGACTGAAAAACTTCTTGGCGTTGTTTTTCTTTTTTTGGAAGACGGGAACAATTTGTCAGATGGTTTTAGGAAAGTGGGCTCAAAGAAAGATTGAACGACTATGAGGCCTGAATGGACAAAAAGAATATGCAGTAATCTTTGTAATTGTACAATTTCTATGTACGAGTCTATTTTCCAGCATATGGGACTCCATCCGTACTACTGGGCTTATATGACGGCCTTCCAAATTACGTGTTGGTTCCTAATACTAGTCCCTTATGTTTCTTTTTCTTTAATATCTTTGATCTACTCTGGCATAAGGAAAACCCTAAATTGAAACAAGGACACATTTCTTTTAATCAAAAGAAAAAATGTTTTACTGCTTTCCTGATTTCATTGAAGGGGTTCAAAAGATGATACTACTATGTTGTGGCAAGGTTAGAGGAGGCACATAGGAATTTATGCATTATCAACACAATTTATGGTTGGAAAGGTGATGTCTTCCTTTACTTGGATGGTGAACCAAGGATGACTTTCCATGATTGCTTCTTGAGGGTTTGGACTAAGGCTCATTTCAACTATAGGTGAGATGAATTGACGTCTAGGTTAGAAGAGCTTAGTCTTGCTGATCTCTACAATGCTAATCATTTGCGGTCGTTCGTTGGTGCTTTCGAAAAAGAACTTAAGGTCTCCTCTAAGGTTTTTGGAATCTTCGTGTGATAAGCATTAGGGGCTAGTAGATGACTGTTGGAGTTTCCCTCATTGTATTGGTCAAGTGTCCTTTTACTATGTGATAGGTGGCTGCCATCTAGTGGCTACGGTCGTGGTAGGGTTTTGATCCAATGTTAGTTATTGGAATTCTAGATTATCTAGGATAGACCATTACATTGAATTCCATTTGGTTGGGTGGTTTACCTTAAATTCGAGAAGATTCTACTGTGCAGTGTACTGGGTTCGGGTCGACCCAATATTAGACCTAACCTAAGTGGATGCGAGTTTGACACAAAACACCGATAATAAAGTGATATTGTGGACTAAAGTGTTTGAAAGTAAGTATTATATTTTTTTTAATGTATTAAAGCTACATAAATATCATCACTTACACACGTTTTGTTAATTAACAAAAGAAAAACTTAACAAAGAATTAATAAAATAATTATTAAATTTATTTTCATTAAAAAAATAATCATGTGGCGTGTACCGGATTGATTCATTCAATGGACGTTGGTGTGGCTTATAAGTGCATACCCAAGTAGTTCTTTACATCTTTATGTTATGTATTTTATGCTATGTATTTTCTGAAAAAGACATGTTAGGTATTTTCTCAAATAAGTTAAGATAATTGAAACCAAAAGTTTATGGCTACGTGGGGTGGTCTTGAAAGCGGTTTAGATGGGGGATCGTTCGGGGCTTCAAATTTTAAAGGGGAAAATTTTACCTCATACCCCTAATCATACATATATCCCCAAATAAGCAAGGAAATGACTTTTTTGCCATCGTTTAAATAATAAAACTCCAAAAAAATTACCATTTCCCTTTTCAACATTTTTGGAAAAAAAAGTATGTTTTTTTTCTAATCTTCCGAAGACCTTGATTCCAAGATTTCCGGTACACAAAGTACACTCCGAAAAACTTTGTTCAAGTTTCCCGGTACAGAAGCTAACTTTCGGAGAACTCTTTTCAACTTCTTCAGTACAAAAGCTTCTTCCAGAAATCTTTTTTGAACTTCTCCAATACAAAAGCCTCTTCCAGGAAACTTGGTTTAACATTTATGGTAGTTACCGGAAGTCTTGAATCTCAAGTTCTCCATAAGTTATATTATTATTATGGCTAAATTACATCCGTTGTCCCTTAACTTAATTTCAGGTAACGTTTTAGTCCTTTAATTTTTTTTTTCCGAGTTGGTCCTTTATTTTAATTTTAAGTGACAATTTGATATTTTATGTTTTAAAATTTCAACAATGTTATCCTTTCTTATACAAAAGTTCAAAAAAATCATCAAAATTTTCAACTAAAACCCCTAAAATTAATAATCATCTTCAATATAATGCAAATTTTATCAAATCCATAACCCAAATATTCAAATACACTATATTTTCATCTCCAACAACATCAAATAAAGAATGAAAAAATGAGTTTATTTCAAGATTTAAGTTATGAAATTGATTAAATTTGTATTTTATTGAAGATGATAATGAATTTTATTGGTTTTGTTTGAAAAATTTGATGATTTTTATGAATTTTTGTAAAAAAAAAGGGCAACATTGTTGACATTTTAAAACATAAAATATCAAATTGTCACTTAAAATTAAAATAAAGGACCAACTCGGGGAAAAAAAATATAAATGACTAAAACGTTATCTGAAATTAAGTTAATGGACCACATATGTAATTTAGCCTATTATTATTTTTAATTTTAATTAATTATGATTTTATAACTAATTGTGATTTATTTCTTTTTATTTTTTTTAATTTTTCAGTGGGCGCACGAGGAAGAGACGACAAAATAATACGAATTACACGTGACACTGATACTTCTACATCATCCATGATGAATCCTCCAGATAGGATTCGGTCGATAGCTTTAAGGAGAAGAAGACAAATGATAATTGAAGACGACGATGAGGGAGAGCATGATCATCGATTTATCCTAGGTGTGATTATCCATCCGCAGGAGGAGCCTCCTATAGTGCATGACGACGAGGAGGTACATGAGCAGGTGGATGTACATGAGCAGGAGGAGGCTGCACCTGCTCATGAGGGAGAGCATATGGAGGAGGGGCATGATGGAGCTCAGGGACCTGGTGAGCTCACACGGTATCCTGGAGGATCATATGATTTGTTCTTCCTTACATGATACCATCATCATGTTTCAGCTAGACTATGATTTGGTCAGGTATGTTAAATTAATTATTATTTATAGTACATTAAAAATATTTAAATTAATTATTATTTTTGTTTTATATTTAATTTTAATGTCATATATTTTCTTTGTATACAGGAGCGACCATCGTTGAAAATTGTTGCTCATGGAAAGAAAATGCAACAATCTACCCTGCCAGTACTCCCGTAGAGAACTAGGTGAATTTGTCAGGATTGAACCCATTACAACGGGGTAGTTTGAAGATGATCGACAACAACCTGATTTATGCGTTTGTGGAAAGATGGTATTCTGAGACATCGTCATTTCAAATGTCATTTGGTGAAATGACGATTACTTTGGATGATGTTGCCAATCTTGTGGGATTGCCTATTAGGGGTGAGTTCTATAGTCCATCCGATGTAGATAGAGTAATGGCATGTAATCTTGCCATGACTTTATTAGGAGTGATTGCATAAGAGATTTGAGAGGAGACCAAAAAGACTAGAAGTGCGCACTACAAACTGGATTGGTTGAAAGAGGTCTTCAGAAGGTAGTGTGTAGCAGAGAGATTTGACTGTGCTGCTAAGGCGTATCTGTTGAATTTGGTAGGGAGTACTATTTTCGCTGATAAGAGTCATACTCTAGCTGTACGAAGTACATTTAGACGGTACAAATAAATATGCATGGGGTACTGCTGCACTCGTAGTCCTTTGTGACTACCTCTCAGATGCATGCTGTTATGACACCAAACAGCTAGGTGGATACATGACGCTGCTTCAGGTATCATTTATTTATTTTTAATTATTAAATATTATGTTAAATATTGTTAATTATTAATTTTTATGTATATCATTTATTTAGTTATTTTTATGTTTAATTATTGGTATATCATTTATTTATTTATTTTTATGTTTAATTATTATTTATTGTTAATTATTAATTTTTTGATTATCATTAATATATTTATTTTTATTTGCAACAATGTTGGATTTACGAATATTTTCCAAATATTTGTAGTAGAGGTGACCAGAGTGCTGACGTGAAATGTTTTGCCCGAATGAATAAATTGTGCTACAAACAAGGCAAACACAAAGTCCATGAGTACAGACGTATGATTGACGCATTGACACATGTGGATGTCATATGGAGACCATGAGAGAATCATAGGGATGTCGTTTCCTTTGATGATATCATGCTCTATACTGGTCACATCCGATTTTGCTGCACAGTAGTGAAATATCTGTCATAGAGGTGTTTGAGACAATTTAAATATATTAAATATATTCCATCACTACCACCTAGAGATCCTTCTAGATTATTTGATGTAGATGTGAAATGGTTGGGATATGTGACGCCACTCACCAAGATATTTCACAAGATCCGTCCAACTACATATCCATCTGAGTGTCAAGATGGATATTTGGAGTGGTTCTATCAGGTGTCTCATCCACTGCTAGTGCGACCATATGGTGTACCCTAGGACCAACATTATAGTCTCCCAACCACTGGTGTAGATGCTTCTAGTTCACAATTGCCACCTATCCAACATTAGATTGGTGATCTTATACAACAAAGGTTGAATGAACATGAAGCTAATTCAGACGATGAGTTGTATATTCATTTTTATAAAGCTTTTGTATTTATCGCGTAGTCACACTAGTTAGTAGTAACACTTTATGCGTTATTGTTATGTAGTAACACTTTTATAATATGTTGCATTAACATGCTCAAAGTAAGAAGGTCTCGATAATCATCATATCCATCCGACTTCTTACTGTTACTCTTCTTCACTCGTCCTTTGGTTTTGACTTTTTCAGATGGTGGACACATTGAACTTGTAGTTGGAAAAACAAGTTCATGCACTTTACTCTTCAACACTCGTTTTTCTATAACATCAAGTGATCGAAAGCGTTTCTATAAGACATTCATCTCAGTAGACATATCTAATTCTTGTCCATCTTCTGTGTCTTGGGTGAGTTCACATTCCATGCTTAATTTTCTCCATTGAATATGCACAGAATCTAGATGAATTGATTCACCCATCAATTTATATTGTGCCAATTCACAAGCATAAGTTAATTCGTATGTCCTTCTGAGAGAGCACCCACATACAGATTTGTCAGTACCCACTCACTCAACTTTCTCGTATTCTTCAACAATATGTCTTTGAGCTTATCTTGATGCCAATGTATTCAAACTCTAATAAAATGAATTTATGTGTTCATTCTATTCATCATAGAAACTTTTCTGAAACGAGCCCCTGATTTTTTTATGTTGGAACCTTATTATGTTGTTCATAGCCTCCCAACATTTACACATCACTCATGTTGTGTTCCAACATTAACTTTAGTTTCCAGTGAGCTGACTCAACCCTATCATTACATATAAATTGTCACCATTGAGCAATTCAACAATATATACTAATATTACAAAATTAAAGTTTTAGAGTCACATTACATACTTGTTAGTCGTTGTGTTTCCCAAATGCATCACTTGATTTGTCCATGCTTCAACAAACATTTCCTTATGAGGAGTCAACCAAATTTCTTTCACATAGCCAACAAATATTTTATTATCGACACATGATTGCTCAAACATGTGCAAGCCATGATATACTCTTTTTTATCACTACAATACATAATGTCTTTCCACATATTCAATATTGACTCTTGTCTATCCTTTAAGACATATTGCTTGAATTATGCTCCAACAATTTTGTCGATATGAAATTGACAAAGCAAATTAACAAGCATGTGGAATTCTGTATTTATTGGTTTTGTAGGTACTGTCCATAATCAACACAATCGAAAGCAAATTCAACAACATCACTGAATCTAGATGCGCCTAAAAAATATCTCTCATAACATCTGAGTCTTTATGCTTTCTATTACAACACACATATTTTGCATATTCAATTAACTTGAATAAATGTTGCATCTCTGTTCTATTACTTTTCATGTGCAATCGAATTATACTCCTCTGTTTATATATTTGTGAGATCTTAGTAACATTATTCTTATCTTGGTCTTGTAATGAGAGTAATATGTGTCTCGGTGCAACATTATATTTTGTTAAGTCATGAACATGTTTTTTTTCTTCTTCATCTAAGTGTCCAACAAATGCATGCCCCTCCAATGTATCAAATAATTCATGGCCGTGAACTCAACAAATTACTTTAATTGTCCATCCTGAACCAACTTTTAATGGTTTTGATCTATGCTTGAAAGGATAATCACACTTTTTTTTTAATGAACTTCGAGTTGAACTAGCAGCACACTTGTATTTTCCTCCTTTGTTACAACCTAATATTAATTTATTTCTCCTTCCTTTATCTCCTATCTCTATATCTGATCTTCTGATGATAACAATAACTTTATTTTTTATACCGGTTTCTTTAGTCCAATTCACAACAGCGTCCCTTATATCAAATATATGAAATAAAATATAAAATAAATTATAATTAATCATAATAATATATTTTTACAATATTAATATTAATTATAATTATTCATACCTGATCTTTGTCAAAAATGTTTGTAGTATCGACACATGTTTTATCCAATAATAGTAGCGGTTTATCCATATCTGTTGATATTTAAAAATATTAATAAAATGTAAAAAAAAATTAGGTGTGTACTGGAAAACTTGTGATTGAATCCGGAAACACCTTATGTACCGCAAAAGTTGAAGAAAGTTTTCCGATGCACACATTTTTTCATCTTGTACCAGAAATCTTTTTTAAAGTTTTCCGGCATAAACCTTCTGTACTGGAAAACTTGTAAAAAGTTTTCCGGAAACACTTTGTGTACCGAAAATCTTCTAAATTTTTTTTCGAAAGTTACCAGAAAACTTGCACATACCGAAAATCATTTTTACGGCTCCAAAAATAATGAAATGGTGAAAAAAAAAAGTAGCTATGGATTTTGTGAAATTGTAAAAAAAAAATTGAAGATAATTTTGACATTTTCAAAAAATTATGGGTGTATAGGTCTAAAAATAGGGGTACAAGATAAATTTTTCTTTAAAGGGCCTCAAATTTTTTATATTTAAACAACATTTAAAATTAGTGTGTATAGATATTAAAAAAATAATACAAAAAATTATATACAAATGGAATTTTAAAAATTTTTTTCAATATTAAAATGTTAGATAATTGCTATTTGATAAAAAAAAACTTAGAAAATATATTGTAAACATCTTCAAATTTATTAAAATACAATCGTTTTTATGATTTTAGTGGTGAAATTCTATTTGAAGAAGTAAAAATTATTTGATAGTTTTAACACAAATTTTAAAAAATCTGTTTTTTCTCTAATGCGTGCAATTCTTGTAGAATAAAATTAATTATACATATTTTTGTTGTAGATAGAAATTTATTTAAATTGAAGTTGTTAATATTTTATTTGCAATATACTAAATCATGGAAAATTACAATTGAAGTATATATAAAATGATAATCTACTAAAATATCCACATTATGATCAAAATAGTTTTAAAAAATGTTAAATAGGACTGAATTATATATTAATGATTTTGCAATAAAAAATAGGCTAAATTACATTTGTGGTCCTTTAACTTAATCTCAGGTAACGTTTTAGTCCTTTATCTTTTTTTTTTTCCGACTTGGTCCTTTATTTTAATTTTAAGTGACAATTTGATATTTTATGTTTTAAAATTTCAACAATGTTATCCTTTTTTATACAAAAATTCAAAAAAAAAAAATTCAATCAAAACTCATAAAATTAATTATATTCTTCAATATAATACAAATTTCATCAAATTCGTAACGCAAATCTTCAAATAAACTCATATTTTCATACTTTATTTGATATTGTTAGGAATAAAGGACTAAATCGGAAAAAAAAAAAAGATAAAGGACTAAAACGTTACCTGAGATTAAGTTAAAGGACCACAAATGTAATTTAGCCTAAAAAAATAATATTTAGATCATTAAATGACATGATTTTCTTTCATTGCCAAGAGAACCAAAGTCCTAAAGACCGACCGTGGCTATGCATAAATGTTGTGGAACTTGGACCTTAGTTATATTTAATTAAACTCACCAATATCTTGTATTTGATTGGATGGAAAAGTAGAGGAGGGGAATTATTTAAGATAATAGAATCACGAAGAGATGAAGAAATAGAAGAAGAGGGGTTCTCTTACCAAACCCAAAAATAAAATTCTTCAATTGAACATCTTAAATTTGCGAGTCAAAATCGAAAAATAATTTATATTTAAACAACTACGAATATATTAAGTTTCTTTAAATACTTCTTTTTAAAATATAATTTTTCTTATATTTATTTGCTTCAACAAACAATTAAAATCTCTTATATAATAATCCTTATAGATAAACTCGATGTCCGTTCCTCTAATGGACTCTAATTAGAGAATTCATGTATTTTATGTCACACTAATAATAGATGGTTGTTTGTAACAACCTAATATTTATTAATTAAAGTTGAATCACATTTAGAATCGGTCTTAAATATTAAAATGAGTCTTAGGGATAAAATTCTTTAAGGTTCGGTTTGTTGACTTGGTCAACAATTCACCAAGACTTATCTTGGCTGACATGATTTGCTTAGTAAATCCAAATTTTCTCAGGTCTGACATAGTGTAAATCTAGTGGAATTTGCTAAGTGAATTCAAATATGTTAAGCGCATTTGTGTAGCCATTTATGTGTAACTAGGCTTGGTAAAAAAGCATCGTGTATTTGCCCTGGACTAGCTCAAGATACGTGGTGCTTTCTAATTGGACCAACCAAAAAGCAGAGAAATTTTAGAAATGAGGAATTCACTAAACTTGTTTGGCCCAAATTCGCAGCAATCAGACCCCGCTTCCCCAATCATTATGCCTTTTTCTTTCTGACACTACGGTTCTAGTTCAAGCGAGCTTTTGAGACGTCGAGGTTCTGTTTGGTTTTTTTAGAGGCATTTATGGTTTTCTTCGAAAGTTGTCGAGGTAAGGCTCAATTTATTTTCTTTACTTTATTAAGTTTATTAGGACTCTGGTGATAGGTCCAAATTAGATCATTTCGTTTTAAATTCTTTTGAATAGTTTTAAAATACTGAATTAGGATTTCCATTTAAATCTATGGTATTTATGTTGTTACTATGGCCTTTGGAAGACATCTTTAGGCTCTAAATAACATTAACTAGGCACAAACAAAGGGATGTAATGCCCTAGTGTTATTCTTAAATTTATTTAAAAACATATTCCAACTCGTGGTGAGGGACTTTCTAACTCAAACCCGAGGAGGTAATAGAATTTGTGCTACTTAAATACCACATTCTCAACCATTTTCAAGTCCTTTTAACATTATCTGATGTGGAGAAAAGATTCCTTATAAGATGGTTAGCGTAAAATAGTGTAGTATATATGTTTTGTAAAATAGTGTAGTATATATGTTTTGGATGATCCAAGGCCTACTAGAGATAAAGACCTAAGGAAAGCTAATGTCGGCCTTACTTGCTTATCATAGGATTGATACAATGAAATATTATTAGAAAATGTTAGAATATCAGAACAATCTTAAAAGAATAGAGAACAAAACCCCAAACAAGTAATACAAAACGTTTGATCATAAAGTTCGACAAATTGTGCCTACGTCTCCGATTACACAGCAAATGTAGTTCTGTTTGATAGACATGATAAGAGACATAATAAGAATAAGTTATCATATCATATCTGCATCCAGTGTTTGATGAACCAACAAGATATAATAAGTTAATCCAGAATTCTATCATATCATATCTCTCTAGTTGAAATTTATATCTTGCATATGAGTTGGGTTAGAAACCAACAGAATAAGATGAGAACAGTAATTTACTCAATTACCCTTACAAAATATAATTTAAAATACAAATTGAAATAAAATAAAATATACATATAATTTTGTTTTATAAAATATAATATAAAAATGTAAATCTAATCAAATAAAAAAATAATTAATAGAATTTGATATTAAACTTAAAAATAAAATATTAATAATTAATTTAAAAAATGTTTATGATTTTACATAAATTTTGTCTTTTTATATAATTTAATAAATTGATATTCACAATTATAAAAATATGAAAGTTAATTGAAATTTCAAAATAAATATAATTTGTTTATAAGGTATTTTTGCCATTTACATATAATATATCATAAAATTATTTCATTATTTATTTAATTTTTTGGTTAATTTATAAAAAAAAATAATACGTAATTGTTCTCAATGGTAACTTTGTTATTTAAATATAATATATATTATATCATATCATGATGAGATGTCTATCAAATATATGACAAAATAAAATATTATCATGTTGGTTATCATGTGTGTATCAAACACATGATATGATAATATTCATCTTGTCACTATCCTATCATATACTATCCTATTCTTATCCAGCTTTATATCATATCTTGTTTCTTTCTATCATGCACATCAAATGGACCTTATAGAGTACAAATTGTGCTTAAAAAGTAATGATATGGTGAAAATTTCAATAGTAACCATGAACTATAATGCACAATAAATATGGTTTACATTTTTTAATACAAATTCAATATCCAACTTTAGTTCCACCTCATCTAACTTTTGTGGTTCAATGTCTTTACTACATATAGCATTGAATAATAAACACAAACTAGTTATATTTTGCCTAACTTTTCTAGGCAAGTTGCCACGACTAACCATCGGTAGTAGCTGTTGCATCAAGATAACAAGCCATTTAATTTGAGATCTTTCATTGATACAAGGCTTTTGATATTTGTTGAATAACCTTGCGGCACTTTGATACCCTATAAACACTAAAAAAAACACTTATTTTCTCTTTTCTAGACAAAGTGTGACATATTGGGGGCAAATTTGTTCGATCATTAATTCTTTGTGGAGCTAATTGTTGTCGTATACCCTTCTCAACTAAATCTAGACGAGCATTCATACCATCTTTTGTCTTGCCTTGAATGTTTAGTAGTGTAACACCCCAATTTTTAACAGCACATGTGTATTTTTAAAAAAAAAAACAAATTCATAAAATACTTTTGGATAAAATATTAAGTTGTAACACAAACGACAAAAGTCATACATAATGACATCATAGTTACAAACCAACTAAAATAGTTTTTGAAATGAAAATCCAAAGTATTTAGATAGAAAAATACATCGGGGCTATGAGACCTATAAGACATAGCTCATACCCTTGAGGTATTCTCGACAGACACCTGCATTGCCCCAAAAATGCTATTTCTCCCACGGTCACATAAAAAAAGTGGAACATGGATCCACCAAAACAAAAGTCAAACTGACAATATAAGTTTAAGGATACAATCTTCCCAAAATAAAATAATTACTACCGTAAAAAAAAGACATCTAGCCCCTATACAACCAAACTAATCTGATCATACTACTAAAGCTATAATAACCTGATGATCTCCATGTGCCCCACAAGTTCCTCTTGACACAGCTATCGGTCAGGTATGACTAACGACCTTCTCGTCGCTAGGTTACTAATCGATAGTACGATCTTGGTTATCATCTGAGGACAAAGCCCAGATTTCTACAATAATTGTAAAGTGTCACCAACCGAAATTAACAAATACAACTTAACCTTTATATTTTAAATGCACAAAATAACTTTTCATCTTAGAATACTCATTGAGAGGGTTTTCATATGCCAAATATGCATAATCAAAGTTGAAAAATGAGGTTTTTGACAAAATTGCACTGTCGTATTTGAATACGGCATATCGTAGCCGAATACAAGTGGAAGTCAGTGGCAAAAATCACCATGTCGTATTCGAATACAAAAAATCTCGTATCTGAATACAATGAAAGTCAGTGGCAAAATTTGTGTTGTCGTATTCGAACACAACACTATCGTATTTGAATACAATTGCAAAAAATGCAGATTTTCAGTTTTGAGATGGTTCCAAATCATTTAATACTTACGATACAAAGTAAATCAATCACACTTAGCAATTACATCACAATAACAACAACAACAATCGAGTATTTATATACAATCATCATAGTATAACAAACACGACTCGCGTGCCAAGCACCCTAATGCAACACGTATATGCCAATGCGCATGATTCCGGAATTTCCAACAAAACTCTCATTGAAAGGCGTAAAACCCAAAACGTACAGCCTCTCACGGACAAACACGAGTGCAGTCTCTCATGGACAAACACGAGTGCAGTCTCTCACGGATAACCACGAATGCAGTCTCTCACGGAAAACACGGGTGCATTCTCTCATGGAAAAACACGAGTGGAGTCTCTCGTGGACAAACACGAGTGCAGTCTCTCGCAAACAAAAATGGGTGCAGTCTCTCACGGAAAAACACGAGTGCAATCTCTCTCGGACAAACACGAGTGCAATCTCTCGCAAACAAACACAGGTGTAGTCTCTCGCGGACAAACATGAGTGCAGTCTCTCACGGATAAACACGATTGACTAGAGTGTAGCCTATCACAGGCCTTACACTATAGCTAAATCCTCGTAAAGATAAGATGGACCAATCAACTCATAAAACCATCCCATGGCCCATCACCGTCACCGCTTAACATCGTGGCCCATCGCGGTCACCACTTATTCTCACCTCAACACACATATAGCAGTTTTGAACACATAATCACATCAAAACTTAAATCCCCACAATTACACACTTCAATCACACATCAAACATTCATAATATCAATTATGAACACCCAAATCACACCGACTTTAATCACCATAATTTTCAAACATTAATCACCCATATTCAATCTCCCCAAATTTCAACCATAAATCACCAAATTCAATCTCCAAAATTTTCAAACATTAATCATCAAATTGAATCTCCAAAATTTTCAATCATAAATCACTAAATTCAATCTCCAAAATTTTCAAACATTAATCATCAAATTCAATCCCCAAAATTTTCAATCATAAATCAATAAAATTAATCTCCAAAATTTTCAAACATTAATCATCAAATTCAGTCTCCAAAATTTTCAACCATAAATCACCAAATTCATTTTCATAATTTCAAACATAATCGCACATAATCCACACATAAATTCCATCTCATCAAATCGCACATAAATCAATTTTGAACACATAAACTTATCAAAACTTAATCCCATAGATTCACATATAGGGTCCTATGTGCAATCTAAAAATTTGGAAGGAGCCCTTACTTTAGTTATCGCTTTTTCAACCGTTTCCGCTACCGCGCTCAAATACAGCAAAAACTCACGCTTCAGTCGACACCTCAAAAGTTAGCTCCTAAGCACCGTAGCATAGAGATGAACAACTTTCCCTCATCACACTTTTCGAATGGAAGCTTAGATCTATGAGATAAATGGAGGTCTGTGTTTTTTTTTTGTTTTTGAAATCACCAACACGATGGCTTTTTCTCGATAACATAAAGAAAAGGAAGAAGAAATGAGGATGGCGAGGCTGAAATGTTTTTCTTTCCTCTCGTGGCTTCATATATATTCGTG
>NC_021163.2:37636008-37696296 GCF_000331145.2 Cicer arietinum | reverse complement strand
TATATATATATATAATTAACTAATTTAAAACCAACCAGCCAACCAACCAAATATCTAACTTTATAGATATTTAAAAAAAACATCATTATACTCATCACATCACTCACTTCTCAATTTACTTTAATAAAAATATCTAATATCACTACAACTCATTTGTCAGATGAATTTTTCGGCAACAAGTGATATTTTTTTTAAAAATTGCCCGATATTAAAATTCTTCGTAACATAATTAAATTATTCTTTGAAAATAATTTTAATCGGGTCTCAAAAAAAAAAAAAAATATATATATATATTAAACATATTATTAACTCTAATAAAATATGTTTTTGGTACTTAATCCACAAAATAAGATAGAATTGGCTAAATGCCTCAGCAATCCAACACAATTTACACTAAAATTACATAAATTAGAATTTTAAAATTAAGGGTCTTACAAGTAGCATTCCGATTAAAATATCACACATTTTTTTCTTCACATCATCACATCAATACAATATCTTACATCGAGGCTAGACCAATAGCTTATGTCGCTGATATACTTTCTCTCAAGTTAAGGGCTTTGGAGCAACACCATTCTTTCGTTGTCCACTAAAATCTTTTTGCAATCTACGACATGGATGATTATTTCTTAGAAATTTTTATGCTTAAGATACATGGTCTTCCTTCCATATGTCAATTTATTATATCATGTATTTTCTTCACAAATAGAACACGCTTTATGGCCCTTAACACTATATTCACACAAATTACCATATGCTGGAAAGTCATTGACTGTGTAGAATAACATGGCGCGAATCTTGAAATATTAATGAAGATACACATCAAGAACCTCAATGTCTTCTTCCCATAACACTCTGAAGTCTTCAATCAATAAAAACATTAATGCTCTTGCTTGGTTTTTTGGCTCATAAAACATCATAGATAACATGATATATTTGTGCTTCATGCAAAACCAAGGAGATAGGTTGTAAATTATGAGAAAATATCATGAACTATGATTACTACTTAAATTACCATACATATTTATTCTGTTAGTAGTAAGTCCAAGCCTAATGTTCTCTACATCATTTACATTAGCAAAAAAATCGATTTGATGGTGAAGTTGTCCATCACATTTTCTTTCATCTACATGCCATCTAATGTTCTCTACATCATTTACATTAGCAAAAAAATCGATTTGATGGTGAAGTTGTCCATCACATTTTCTTTCATCTACATGCCATCTAATGTTCTCTACATCATTTACATTAGCAAAAAAATCTCTTGAACTTTGGAATTATTGGTAAGTACCACATCACCTTTGTAGGAAGACCCTTTATGCTCTCAGCATCATAAGAATAATCATCCTTCACTTTGTAGCTTGACGCCCCACACTTCAGACACTGATTAAATTTTTCAAACTCTCTTCTATATAATATGCAATCATTAAGGCATTCATGTATTTGCTTATAATCCATATTGATTAAACACAATTTCTTCTTGGCCTCGTAATTACAGCTTGACAATGTGTTATGTCTTTCAAGAATTAAAGCAATTACGTCAAACTTTTATTAGTCCACTCCTTTGTTGCTTTCAAATTAAACAATCTTAACACCACTGACAACCATGTAAATTTTTTGCATCCCAGATGCAAAGGTTCTTTCTTGTCACTACCTAAAGTACCATACACATTTCCTCTCTTAAGGGAATCTTCTTCAGCATCACAAATCATATCTTCTAGCCAATCATCAATATCTACATTAACTTCCTCTCTTTGGAACACATTTGGAGTTGGTACTGTTTCACCATTCCATGTTCATCTTATATAATTTTGGAAAATCCCTTCACAAATTAGAGGATTTATTATTTCATCAACTCGTTGTGGTTTATGATTTGCACAATTTACCCAAGAACATTTAAAAATTCCATTAATTTTTTGAATATATTTTTTTCCAGAAAATTATAGGAATTTTGTCACCCCATTCTCATATTCATCACTTAATCTATCAAAACTCATCCAACTATGATCCATAACTACGTTATGCAAAAGGTACTCATCAATAATTCACATAACTATATTTAATCAAGTTGATTCATAACTAAAGCTCAAAAAATAGAGAATGAGAATAACATAACATGTCAACAAAGAAAAGACAGAAAAGGAGAACCTCCAAGATTCAATGTAAAAAAGAAATCCCAAATTTTAAAATTGTCATAAACCCCAAAACCATCATTCCGATGACATAACTACTAAAAAAACAAGAATTGGAAAAGGGAAAAGTCAAAAACTGTTAATAATCAACAAAATAAACACAACTTCAAATGTATAAAATTGCAAGAAACTCATCATCTATTTTATTTATGAGTTGTTTTTATGATTTTCATCGCCGACAAAACTCTCTTTGTAATTATTGTTGAGATTATAAAACTCGAGTAATATTTTTAAAGTGTCTTATTATTTCTAATTTTTAACAAATAATAGGGTGGTTAAATATAAAAAGATACCAAGTTATTAATTAAAAACAAATATAGCAACGAAATATAAAAATAAAAATACTTCATAAAAAATGAGATAGCCCCGAGATAGCCTACCCTTAGCCCCATATAATTAACCTACGTGACTTGTAAAAAGATGTAAATACAAGATGTTTTGAAACTTTCTTAATATTGGTGATTTGATTCATTATTTAAAGTTCTATTATGCTGTATGTTCATGTCAATATTGCAATCATTAAGTGTTTAGCATTCTTCACAAATTTGATTGAAGAACACGTGTTTTCAAAACTTTCAATCAAATATTCGTTTTTGTGTGAATTTACCGATGTTCATTTATGTTAATTGTTAATAATATTATAAATATTTAAAAAATCGATAACAAATATGTAATTGTATCGGTGTTTATCACGTTTCAAAATTATTTTCTATTGCGTGATTGGTAAATTATGAAAATGGGTGAAATATATTCTACCCCTTCTAGAGTTCATCGAGCAACCCATTTCTTGATTAACAAGTGGCATCAAGAACCTAGTATTTTTATGTTACGGGTGTAAAGAATTATTGAAATGGCAAACAATGTATTTTTGGAACAATAGGGAGAGTACAATAGAGCTCCTATTTTCAAAGGCACTGACTATTTGTATTGCAAGAAAAAAAAAAAAGATACATATCATTTATTAAGACTTGGATGTATGGAAACTATTGAGAATGATCCCTATAATCCAAATATGGTTTTAAATGGTATTGAAATTGATTAACCAAAAAAACAATGGTATGATTTGGACAAGAAAAAAGTCTAATACAATTGGAAAGCCGAAAATGTTCTTGTGCTCGTTAAAAATGACCTGAATTTTAAATGGTTTACAAATGTAAAACATGCCAAGATATGGGAACATTTTGACAATAACACATGAGAGTTTAGGTTTATAAAGTGTTTCTAAAGTTGATACATTAACAAATGCATTTGAATTGATTTGCACGAGGAATGGTGAAACCATTGGAAAATTGAAAAAATAGTTCACACGAGTTGTTAATAAAGTTAATTATCTTGGATAAAACTTTTAAAAAAAGATGAACAAGAGCTTAAACGTAAAATTGTCCAAACAATGAAAAACAGAAAAGTTAAAACGAAGATAACAGTCAATGTTGGCGATCCTCCAAGTTGAAGAAGTGTGATGGATCCTCAAGTAGAAGGATATATCCATTTTATTCGAGTGGTGAAAGCTCAATTTGCAAATCAAATAACAATGGTGAAGCAAGCTTATGTCTCATGGCTAAAAACCATAGAGACGAGGTTAGTGATAATGAACTTTATATTTTACCAAATTATGAACAATTACAAGATACTTTTGTAGATTTCATGAGGATGCTAAAAATATGACTGAACTTTTTGGTCATAGCAAAATAATTATTTTAAACTTCGAAAGTCAAATTATTAGACTAGAAAAGTATTTATCCTGAAGCTTTGAAGCTATCTCATGAAGTTACAAAAATAGTACAATATTTTAATAAATCATCATTTTGTGAAAAATGTGTTTCTCTAGAAAATGAGAATATTACGTTGTAACTAAAAGTTTCTAAATATGATGTTGAATTGCAAAATTTGAACCCTTCAAATAATAGAAATCGTTTTTTTTTTTCTCTAAAAACAAACATTATTTCAATGATCATATAGACTTGTAACTATAAGGATCTCCTAAAGTATAAATTAGACTTCATATTTTGAGTGACGTCAAAACTATGTTTGTCCAGATCAGATGGTGGACGTATGCCTTTTCATTTTTATTCTCAACCTGATGCAAATGCAATTTGAATAAGAAAGAGTTCATAAGAAATAATGTTTTAGCATGCATAAACTTTGTTTTATGTTCATATTATATTGACACACTTTGGAATGCATTTAAACCTTTTCTAAGTGACTATTAAAATTGTAAATCGACTTAGAAGCTTATGAATCAACTCAAAATATGTCAAGAATTCATTATTGATGTTCCAAACATGTGAATTAACCTATAAGAACGGTGAATCAACTAATCACTTAACATGGATATTTGTGAATCGTGTGAATCGACTCACAACATGTGCGAATTGACTCGCCAAACATGAAAGGTTATTTTTAATAGGTATAACAGTTACAAAATTGTTATTTCATTAGGAAATATTAGTCTTTTTCAATCTTTTTCATGCTTCATATTTAAACAATCCTAAACCTTTTGAAACACTAAGAAAACTTTCACTCAAATACAAATCATCGAGGTGATAGCAATTGATGTTGTACTGAATGGATGAAGAAGGGATATTTTTGGGTTTAACTAGAGAGAAGGTTTCTCTAGGGATTATCTTGTAATAAGTTAAAAGGGGTTCTTCTTCTTGAAGATAGGTTTCAAATTTCTGTAGAGGATTGTTCCAAGAATCTAGTTCAAGTGAGTTTAGGAAGAAATAATTTGTATACATGTTGTAATTTGTATACATGTGTTTGTCAATCAAAAGAGTTAAATATTTATTTAGTAGGGAATAATCAAGCATGAAATGGAAAAGTTTGGTGGGAACTAGTAAGGCTTGATTTATTGAAATCGCTATAATGAAGAAATACAAAGTATAATAGCAGATGGGCTAAGCAAATAAAGGACTCCGTATGTTGACCACATGGAAAATTGAACGAAGTAGGTGTGAAGAGTGTTTTGAGATATATTTTAGATGTAGAATATTTCATAGGAAGCGTGAAAATTAGGAGCGATTAGGATTTTGTTTGAATTGTTGAAGGAATTCTGAATGACAAGCTTATTCGAAGGAAGAAAAGTTTAATAGTAAGAGGAAAGACAATAGAAAATCAAGTTAGGTTGGATGACATTTTGAGATATGATGCAAAATGGTGTGTACCAATTGTGACAATCAAAGAAGAGAGCAATTGTTGGAAAAAGACATACAAGAGTAAGCTAAGTAATTATTTTGAAACAACGAAGATGTATTAAGAGCAATTGTACTTCGTCGATAGGATCAAAGTGATAGGAAACTAAGAGAAACTCAATGGATCTTGAGGAGATTGTTAGACCTCTTGTTCCTCAGGATAACTTTAAGTGCAAGTCGCAGGAAGTGCTATTACAGTTAAGTTAAGATGGTCTAAGCCACCATCATGGTTTTTGACTACCTTTTGACAAATTGAGGAGCTGACCATCCTCAATCTCTTGTTGATAGTAGATAAAATTATGTTGAATGGAACGAGCGAGTCTTACCGACTATGAAAGTGTGTAGAGTTCTTAAGCACCCAATGAAAATGGAGAGATGACACTTTCTTCGCATATACCCTTTGAAACAAGTTGTGTCATGTATGTTGAGTTTGAGTGCAAACCTCATTGGGTTATGAATTCTTAATTAAATATATTTATTTACATTTTGTAATTAAAACTTGTCGTTGACTATATCAATCCCTTTCATTTATGAATAAAAGTACAAAAAAAAAAATATATTTGACTATATCAATCCCACATGTAAACATAGTCGAAATCCGAGATTGAGATTTCTTATTGTTTTAAATTGACTTAAAGTTTTGCCACTTTCAAACTTTAAAATATATTTGATTTCGATGAAATTTCTTATTCAAGTTATTGGGTGATTCTAGACCTGATTTATTTCTTAGTAGTATTTTGTTTTAAGCGCATAATATTAAATTTTATTATTTTAATAATCAAATTATTTATGTCATAATAATAAATATTAATAAATTCTTTATGAGTTAACTTATGATTAGATTTATATGTGAGCTGAGTTGTGTCAGATAGATATTTTCTAAAGAAAGTTAGTAATTTTACATAAAATGAGTTTTAGATTTTACTAGAGATAAATATTTTAAACGAGAAGTAGTAAGAAATGTGCTCACAAACTTGCCACATCTCCGTAAAATTTAATGTGCGGCTCATATCAAGTTGTCTTCCCAATAAATAAAGCTTAAAGTCACAAAATAATTTCCCCTATTTTCTCTCAAACCCATAGGCTTGCATATATAGGAAAAAAATGAATTTTTATTTTATTTTTTATTTATTTTATGTTTTGAGATTTAATCTTACTTGTTT
This sequence comes from Cicer arietinum, assembly GCF_000331145.2. NCBI lineage: Eukaryota > Viridiplantae > Streptophyta > Magnoliopsida > Fabales > Fabaceae > Cicer > Cicer arietinum. The sequence goes on along the minus strand of NC_021163.2, from coordinate 37,689,750 downwards.
ATCTCTACTATAGTTGTTATTAATGTTTAGGAAGTTAAAGGAAACATTTTCAACTGTTTTTCTTTAAAAAATAAAAAATCCTGAGAGTAAAAGGAAAATGTGTTTTTTTTCTTTGGTACTTTGTTAATTATGAACTTAGAGGAGTTAATAACTTGAATAACAAAAAATGAAACCAAACCTCCAAAATTTTTAGTAAGATCAAATGTGGTGTGTCATAATGTGAGAATTTGATTTTTGTATGCGTTTGAGTAACATAATGAGTTGTTTTCAAATAAATGAGTTTGAATAGACAATAGAAATTTTATTAGAGGATTTAGGTTAGTAAAGTTAAGAAGACTTTTGCAAGTGTGTTTTTGTATGTTTTTTGTTTATAGTTAAAATGACAACTAGATGTTAAGGTGTTTGGGGACCAAAGTGATGTATTTTTTTTTTTAAACTCAAAGTTGTGAAAAGAGGATTTTAAAGTAAGTTAGTGATTGATACAAAAAATAAATTGATTAGCTTTCTTGAGTAAAGTAACCTTGAAGTAATTTTTATAATTTTCTATGTTTATGTAGTTAGCTCTTTGAGTCTCAAAGATGAATCGAGATTGTTGACATCGAGAGCGGTGGGGAAAATTCTGAATATTTTATGTTTGTTGGGTTGAAATTCTTAAGGAAAAGAGATAGGAACAACAAGGTTATGGTAAAAAAATTTGGAATAAGTTTTGAAATAATGTGGTAAGTAAATTGTTGTGGTTTGTTTTAATTCAAAAGTATTTGAGTGGTAAAAATTTTATGAACTTTAAAGAAGTTAGGAAAAAGTTATCTTATGATGTTTAATGGTGGTATAAATTAAAATGTGGAGTTGTTTAAAGTTTGAAATCATATGAGTTGTTGTCCTTGATTATTCAAGGTGTTTTAAACTAGGTTTGAATTTGGAAATTTTTTAAAAGACTTTGACGAGTAAAGTGGATTTTAGCGCGTGGTACATATATATAGAGAGAGAGTTCAAATTTTTTTTTTAGGTTGGTTTTAAGTTTACTTTGTTATTAAGATGTCAAAGATTTTATTCTTTGGGTTTTTGTGAAAACAAGATTTCTACCTTTATAGATTGAACTTAAAAGTTTTAGTCATTGATATTAATATTTCACTTTTTATGAGGAGATTTAACTTTGAAAAATAAAGTTTCAAATTTTATGACTTTGAGATTAGTTCATATAAAAAAAATATATAAGTGTTCAAACTTTGTGTATCAAAAAGGTTTGATAGACAAATATTCACTTTATGAACAAAATTTCAATCTTAAGTTTTGAAGTTGAAAGTTTTGGTTTTTATAGTAAATGTGTCAACTTTATACTAAAAGTTGGGGTTGAAGAAGTATTTAGGTGTTTTGAAAAACAATGATTGATTATAATTTTGGGTTTTGATGCGTGGTTTTATTAGGAATGAAGATTTTAGTTGAAGACTTAAAAGAAAATTGTGAACATGAGAAATATTTTGTGTTGATGAGAAAATGTGGTTTTTGTGTGAAAGTTTATATACAAAGCATAGTTAACAAAAATTAAGGTTTGAAAAATGTTAAATTGGAAGAATCATAATTTTGAATAGTTAGAATATTAGAACTATTAGTATTTGAGTTTTTTTTTATAATATTTTTTTTGGATACAATCCTTCTACTAAAGTGTTGAAATTTATGAAGTTGATTGATGATGTAATTGAAATTTCAAACCGCCTGAGTTTATTTCTCGTTGATTGAATTTGTTAAGAAAATATTTTATCCTAAGTTGTTAAAGACAAATTTTTGAGTTGAACTTCAATAAGTTGAAAAACAATTTCACGATTTTCATAGTGTGGCATAAAGGTTTTGAAATTCATTTTCGTCAAAGTACTTAAACCAAAGTCTTTTTGAAGTTAGGTAGCCTATGGGAAAAGTCAAACCCTAATTGATTTGAATAGTGGCCGAACCTAGAGTTCATTTGGGGGTTGGTTTAGAAACTTGTATTGGTAAAATTAATTGATTGATTTAAGGTACAAAGAAATGAGAGGTATCATTGGAATCGTCAAATTGGTTATGCTTGTGTAGCGTAAGTTGCTTATGTAATAAAACACTGTCGAGGTAAGGGCACATTCTAACAATATTATATATGCTTGAATGCAGAGTGTGTTTGTATACATGTTCTTTGTGCTTGTGGTGAATAAATGTGCACACGAATGTGTGGCACCTCGATAATTAGTACTGGTCTGTGAGAGGCGGTACATTTATAATTTACGCCTCTCGAAGAGGGTGTGGAAATTCCAGAATCATGTTCACAAGAATGTAAACATTGTATTAATGTGCTTTGTCACACAAGTCATATTTTATATCTGATGATATTTATATGCATATTTATTTATCACTTCATGTCATGCCATTTTATGCTTTCGTGCTATGTATTTTCGTATGTATGTTGTTTTTATATTGTGACCCTCTACTATTTTTGTGAATTGGGCTTACGCCCCAAGTTATTAAAGTTTTGAGTTGTGCGAGAATTGCAACGACATTAAAGACGTGACAAAGCGATGATTTTGGATTGACAATCAGATGTAATGAGGCTTGATGCCACCCATGGATCCTCAGTACCCAATCTTCCTCAGTTAAAGTTAAGGATCAACTTAGGGTTTTATTTAAAAAATTATTTATTCTCCCTTTCTTATTGCAATGTTGTGTCGTAATGAAATTTATGTATTTGAAACAATTGTGATATTTTTTATTGTCAATGTGAATTGTACAATTGTAGGTATGTTGGTTGTGTCAGAACAACTTTATATAATGCAACAACGATTCTAATGGTCACTTTTGGAAAAACATTTTACAATTAAATATTTTACTCTGATTTAAATTAAAGTATAATTATGAATATTTTATCTAAAAATGTTAAGTTGTTAAAAAACCAAATTACACTCTCGATGTTAAAAATCGGGGTGTTACAAAAATCACAAGAAGAAGATTTTGCATCCCTTGATGAGCTTGAGGAAGTGGTTGTTATGAGCTTTTTGAAACGATTACTCGTGGCTTTCTGAAGTTGAAAAATCCATAAGTAGACGATCTCAGCTGTTTTTCTGAAAGCTGCAGAGTTCTGGGAGGCCAGTTGCAGTCCATGATCACTGTTTTCTTGAATCCAATTTGTGACAAAGGAGAAGACTTTGTTCTACTGAGTTGAAACATTATTAAGGTCAAAATTTTGAGCATTTTTATTCCAAGTGGAGGAGATTTGAATGAAAGGGAGGTAAGAAAGGTTTGGGAAGCCAAATGGAATGCCTTTTGTGTGGAGGGAATGCTGGACAGAGGGATGGTGGAGGTTGTAGAATTAGAGGGGAATGGAGGGAAGAGAAATGCAGAGGAATCATTTGATGATGTATCACTGACTAGGTCAAAAAGACCTGCCGCAACTTCTTAGGGAGAGGGATGGACAAATGATGGGTTTTGTATCCAAGGGAAGCAAAATGTTCAACCAAGGTAGCCTCAAATATTTCATCTAAGGTAGAGTTATAAGTAGGAGGGATGATGGGTGCAAAGTTAGAGGGAGGGTGAACAATGTTGGGCTGTTGAGGAGAGGGAAAGAAAATAGTTGGTACAGGTTCAATGTGGGAGGTAGGAATAGGTTGCTCAAAGTTTGAATGTACCTTATGTTTCCTCCTCTGAAGAGGGGTTATCGTGTCTTCATCGGTGATGGTTGTTTCTTCCTCATCCTCTTCAATCCTTAGAGTTTGAATGACTCTATTCCTCTTCATCTCAAAAATATGTGCAGCTTAAGGTAGAGGCAAATAAATAGAAGCCCTAACTTGGCTAGAGTAACACTTTCTCAGATATTCCATAAAAAATTCCTTGTTTTCTTTTTAAAAAATGGGAGCAACAGAATCATCAACCTTAGAGATATCCCCTTGCTTAACCTATTGTTCTTTTGATGTCACCAATGGGTCGAGTTCAGGGCTTGGAAGACACCAGTCTCATCTTGATGAGGTTGGAGTTATTGAATGGGGGAGAAGATGATGATACCAAGTTTTCTTCTTGAACAGAGCCTCCAACTTCCTCTAGTTCTGAAATGAGGGAAGTACGCATGAGTACCGTAGTTATCAGTCTAACGTAGGGGATATACTTGATTTTCCATGTTCTAGAGTTGATGACGCAAGACCACATGTGTTCCAAGATGACGTGGGGAAGGTTTGTCTTGATCGTTTGAGAGATGTTCCACATTAGACCTTTGTGGTCTTTGGTAATATGGTCCACCAACCCACCTTGGGGCACCAAACACCTAATAAGGATTTTGAAAAGAACTATATACTTAGGTTTGAGGTGTACAAACGTGGAATTCACCTTCGAGTGTTTAAAGAGTTCTTTGTTGATTCTAAAAGATCTGACCCTTGACTCATACCAATTTTCAAGGATCATGCCTTCCTTTGGGCATCTTGTGATGGCAACAAGGGATAGTTGAGTGATATGGACAAGGAGACCCGAAACAATGCTTGAAACCTCGCCAACGGTGTTTACATCAAGAAACCTTCAAAACTCTTTTACTAAGATGTCCAAAGCCATCTCTTGTTCTAGGTTAAAGTATTCAAACCAGCCTACCTCAAAAACGCCGTTGATGAAGTTGAATTAGTTCTCACTAGAATTCCAAAATCATTCTTCAATTCATGAAGAATCTCAGTTGATCTAGGTTACATTGAAGCATTGAAACATAGGAGACGTTTGTAATGAGGGGATTGAGGATGAAATTGATGATGAAACCTACTTGGTTTTCCACTTATAGTTTTGTTGTTAACAAACGTATTTTATGAGAACAAAAAATTTGGATTAATGACTTTATTAAGTATGTAGAAATTGGAAAAATAAAATCAGAGGAAAGTCATCAGAGGAAGTGATCAAAAGAGGAGATTAGAGGAACACAAAGTATACGCATCTGTCTCTAAACATATGCCTCTGAAATTAACGTGTCTCTAAATGTTAGGAAGATTACCTCTGATGTATGGGTCTGAAGTCTGGGTTGGATATTTGGGTCTGATAATTGTGTTTGAAGACTGCCTCAGATATATGGCTCTAAAACTAAGTCTGAAGACTAAATTTGAAGCTTGCCTCCGAAGCCCTCACATGTCTCTGATGTGCACAAACTCAACATGCCACTAAAGAGTTCATATCAAGGTATAATTAACTCTGAAGAGATTGTTCAAATAAAAAAATTCAAAGCTCACAATCTTCTGATCAAAATGGTGCAACACACTCCAAATGTTGCATCTTATATGCAACATCTAATGTTGCACTGACTCTGAAGTTTCAACAAGGTGATTTTCCCAATGCCACTAATTCTAAGTCATGCAATTATATGTATGACTATCATTATTCAAGAGACACAACATCTCACTCCAACAAGAAAGTCAATGCTTCTAATGGAAAGTCAACGAATGAAATTGAAAGAAATAAGTATGAAAAGAAGACTTAGTTGAATAAAAAACTTTTGAAGATCCAAGAACAACCTGAATCCATTCCAACTCAAATCAAGCAAGGGTATGAAAAAGATTCGTGTTTTTGAAGACAATCTATAATAAGATTTGATTTAGATTTATAATTGAAGAAAATCTTTGATCAAGATTTATCTACAAGAAGATATGAATTATTTACAAGAATATTTGATCAAGATTTATCACAAGAAGATTTGATCAAGATTTATCTACAAGAAGATAGGAATTACTTATAAGAAGAGTTGATCATAATCTACAAGAGGGTATGAATTATTTAAAAAAATATATGATCAAGGATTGTTTACAAGAAGAAACACTCACAAGAAGATACATTTATTATTTGCAAATATACGATTCATATTTTGCAAGGACAAAGGAGAAACCCTAACATATTCTATAAAAGATACTCAAGGCTAAAGACAAAAATAAAAGAACTTAAAACACAAAATTTTGTAAGTCATTAGAGTTCATAAGGTTAAGGTCTAGAGAAACAGTTCCAGAAAAGCAACATTTTCTAAGTGTTTTCTAATGTGAGAGTCATTGTTACAATCAACTTGTTATATGCAAACCGATTTGTTCCAAACTCATGTAACCCTGTCCGATAGTGGTTTTCGTGTTCCTCAAAAAATTTGTAGGTTTTCAGGTTATGTTGAGAAGACTTGGCTTGTGGACTCAAGGTGTTTTTTGGTAGGACCCATAGTTTTAAATTCTAATTTATGTATTTTGGTGTATTTTGGTATTGAACTCTGAGGCTTTTTAGTCATGTTATTGATATTTTGTGAGTTTAATTCCCAAAAATATATTTTGATGCCCCGATTAAAATTCTTTGTCGATAAATAAATTAGATTAATTACGGTGAATCTTTTGTCGAAGAATAATTTATTTATGTTACGAAGAATTTAATATCGGACAGTTTTGTTAAAAATATCTCAGGTTGCTGAAAATTATATATGTCAATTGAGTTGCGACGAAAGTAGGTATTTTTATCAAAATGGTTTGAGAATTGATGGGAGGTGATGTGAAAATGATGATTTTACAAATATATGAAATATCTAGATATTTAGATATTGGTTGGTTATAAGTGATATATATATATATATATATATATATATATATATATATATATATATAGATGTTGGAAAAGAAAAAGGAAAGAAAAGGAAAAGAAAACAAACAAAAGAAAGAAAAGGAAAACAAAGAAAACTGAAGAAAGAAAAGAAAAGGAAAATCACAAAACTTTTCTTCCTCTCCCTGCCTCGCGACTATTCCTTCTTCTTCCTTCTCCCTTCATTTTCATTTTCTTCCTTTTGCTTCAAGAAAAGGAACCCAAGGCTTGGTGGGTGAGAAAGCAATGATTTCTCAGCTTCATTCTTCTTCTTAGATTCGAAAATGAAGGAAAACGGTGTTGGTGATTTCAAAATCGTCAAACACAAACCTCCATATTTCTCCTAGATCTAAGCTTTATTTCGCGAAGAGATAGAAGGGAAAGTTGTTCATCTTCTCGCTACGGAGCTATTGAACGAACTTTGGAAGCGACGACGTGAGCAGAGTTTTTTTGGAATTTATCGCGGTACCGTAATTGCTTGTTAAAGCTACCGCTAAGGTAAGGGATCCTTCCAAATTTTTAGCTTGCATATAGGATGCTATATGTGTATTTGTGGAGTTGGAATTTTGTGAAATGGATGTGTGATTTGGTGAAAAAGGAATTTAATTCATTTATGTGTGTTTTGATGAAATTAAGTTTGATGTGTTTGAGGAGTGGTTTGTGAAAACTAATTTGGCGTGATTTATGGTTGAAAGTTATGGAAATATTTGGGTGATTGATGATTTAGCTTGGTGTGGTTTTTGTAGAATTTGAATTGATCGAATTTAATGTGAATTGTGGATTAAATTTGATGTGTGGTTGTGGAAAATAAATGTTTGAGTATGCTCTGTGTGAATTTGAAAACCAATAGTGTTAGATGAGTATTAAAAATGGGGAATATTTTATTATCTACATTTACTTAATGATTGTTGTGGAAGGAGTCAGAGTATGCTCATGCATTTCATAGTACATGGTGTCTGCGATGGTACCATGGTGATAGTGGTGACCGTGATGGGTCAAGAGATGATGCCATGTGATTTGTTGGTTCATCTTATCCTTACAGGGATTATCGCGTCGTGCTGATCTGTGAGAGATTGCACTCTAGAATGTACTGATCTATGAGCGATTGCACTCCAGAAAACAGTGTAAGGCATGTGATAGGCGACACTTTAGTAAATCGTGCGGGCTTGTGATGGGTGGCATGTTGGTAATTAGTACAAGGCATGTGATAGGTGGTACAATTACGATTTACGCCCATTCAAGGAGGGTTTTGGTTTGGAAATTCGGGAATTCATGCATTTTGGCATATACGCATTGCATTAGGGTGCTTGGCATGCGAGTCGTGTTTGATATGCTATGATGATTGCGTGTGTATACTCAATTGTTGTTGTGATTGTGCCTTAATTGCTAAGTGTGATTGTTTTGGATTTGTTGTAAGTGTTGATTGATTGTGAAACCTTTTCGAAACGTTTCGAAATTGAATTATGATGTTTTCTGCAGCTGTATTCGAATACAATGAGGTTGTAGTCGAATACAAACATCCTATTTTTGCTACTGACTTCTGAATTGCATCTGTATTCGGCTACAAGGATGCCGTAGTCGAATACAGTTGTGCTGATTTTGCTACTGATTTGCAAAACAGCACTGTATTCGAATACAAAGATGTTGTATTCGAATACAAAGATGTTGTATGAGCTGTGTCTGATAGGCCTCATAGCCCCGGTGTATTTTGATGTTTGAATACTTCGGATTTTTATTTCAAAAACTATTCCGCTGCTTGTAAATATTTGTTGACTTTTGTCGTTATGTTACGACTTAAATATTTTATCTAAATGTATTTCTTCCTTTATTTAGGAAATTCAATTTCTGTTTGTTTTACAAAAAACGGGTTGTTACAATTGAAATTCTTTGTTTTTATGAATTTGTTTTTTTTTAAAAAAATACACTCGCGCTGTTAAAAATCAGGGTGTTACATTTTTGTTGCTCAAAAATTCTGTAGGTGTCAGGTTGTTTTAAGAAGACTGGCATCTAGGATCGGGTGCTGTGTAATTCAAGTTTTCAATTAGTGGATTAAAATCCTTCTGAGTGAGCGGACTAGACGTAGCTACCAAGTTGGTGGTGAGTGAAGATAAATTCTTGTGTCACTTTAGTTATGTAATTCTTGTTTTACGCTGCCCTCTGATCACTTAATCCGATTGCTACTACTTTTATTCTAAGTCACCAAACCAAAACAAGTTTTAAATAAACTAGCAAAAAGAATTCAACTTAGTCAACACACAATTCAACTCTCTTCTCATGTTTGCACCTTCAATTGGTATCAAAATCCCAATTTAAAAAATTAGCGCTTTATAGTGTTTGAACAAAGATCCAATGTTTCAACAATGTCTTGATTTGGTGAAGAAGCTGTTGGAGGAAACATCAACAAGCCACCTTGGTTTGATGGTGAACAATTTGAGTATCGAAAGGACATGCTAAGGAGTTTCTTCATCTCACGTGATCCTAAACTTTGGGACTTAGTGGAAGATGGATACAGTACTTCAACAAATTATGATGGTACTGAAATTTCAAGGAAAAAGATGGATGTTGAACATACGAAGATGTACGAGATGCATCACAAGTCCAAAACCTTCATGATCAATGCAATCACCTTCAAGGAATTTGAGAAGTACACTAACATAGAAACATCAAAAAGCATTTATGAAAATTTGGTTCTGACTTATGAAGGAAGCAAGCAATTTCAAGAAGCAAATGCCAACCTCCTAGTTAGAAAGTATGAGTTGTTCAAAATGGAAGAAGATGACGACATTGAAACAATGTTTTCCCGATTTCAGGCTCTATTATCAGGATTAAATGTACTTGATAAGAGTTATACTACTACTGATCATGTAAAGAAAATTCTTAGGAGTTTTCTAAGCAGGTTGAGACCTAAGAATATAACTATTCAAGAAGCTAAGGATCTCAATACTCTTAAATTGGAAGAATTGATTAGCTCCTTGAGATCACATGATATTGAGGTTGTAGGGATGAGCCCATGAAGAAGCAGCCGACTTTGGCCTTGAAGTCAAAGCAGAAGAAGGTTTTAAAGGAAACAACAAAATCAGAGGATAATGATTCATGTGATCAGAATCTAAACTCAAAGGATGAGTAGTTGGCTTTCATATCCAGAAAAATTCAGCAGACGTGGCACAATAGAAAGAAGAAATTTCCTTAAAGATATTTCAGACAATACACAAAGGAAGGGATGAAAAATTTGACAAGAAATGCATTATATGCTATGGAGGCAATGACCCTGGACATGTCAAGTCTGAATGTCCAAATTTTGAAAACGGGAAGCATTATAGGAAAGATTCCAGACCCAAGAAGAAGGTTCATATGGCGACATGGGATGATTGTGATGAATCCTCAAATGATGAAGAGCAAGCAAATTTGCCTCTAATGGCTCATACCAATTCTGCCTCTAGATCCAGCACAAACATTTGATTCTGACTCTAGAAGTGAATCAACAGTTGAAAAAATATAGGTACTTTATGACCTAACTTGATCTGAATTGATTAAAGTCATAAATGATTTTTTTTTTGTAAAACTGAAAGCACTTAGAAAAGTAAATGCAAACCCGACTGAAGAAATTAATGTTTAAAAAAAAATGAAAGTGTTAGCTTAAAATAGAAAATAAAACTCTGAAAGATAATCTTGTCTCGAAACCTTCGAAAAATGTGATATGTAATTATGATAAATATGAAGTAGCATTTCAAGACTTTCTAGATAATGGTATAGAAAAAAGCAAGCATGCTTCTATGATTTATGGAGTTAATAGCAATGGTAAAAGAGGTCTAGGATACCAAGAAACAATAACTATGTCTGAACTTATCAAACCTGATGTTTTATGTACTATTTGTTCTAAGAAAAGTCACTTCAAAATATCTTGCCCCATGTTAAACACAAGGAAAGACAAGAAACCTTTCAAGACTAATAAACCAGGACCTAACCAACTTTGAGTACCTAAGAACTAAATTATCTACGTTGAAAATGTTCTTAGAAGTAGATGATCGCGACATATGACAGGAGAAAAGTCTATGTTCCAAGACCTAACATTGATCAAAGAAGGCACAATAAGTTTTGAAGAAAAACAGAAAGGTCAGATCATAGGGCAAAACATATTTGCTAATGACACCTGTCTTTCTATTAAAGATGTTTTGTTTGTTAAAATCTTAACCATAATTTATTAACGATGGTTTACTACTCTGTTTTAAACTTAACAAGATGTGTGGACTAATTTAGTACAGGTGTCATTACCAAATGTGCTTTGTCCCATGATATTGAGGTTGATATTAACTTGTTTAATTTGCACATACATTCAGTAAAATTAACGTCAAGATTGACATAATATAAACCATCGATAAAGTACTAGATCTATAATAGTACATATCCTTAAATAAAGAATATACATCCTTACCATTCCTAAAATTAAAATTCAATTAACATTAAAGGAGAATTATAATATCATTAACCACACTCTAATACCAACTATTAGAAAATTCTTTCAATAAGTTTGATATTATGACTCTCACTATACCATGAATTTCTATTAGAATGTAAGAAAACATACTTGAATTTATCATGTCAATTTTGTATTAGTGTTCTTCTTCAATGTTTTTCTCCTCACTTCCTTTTCCTTTCTTGTATTTTTTATGCTAAAGATATTGACCATTTAAGAAAATAAATAGAATGTTCTTTTTTTTCTTCTATTCTATGTCTTTTATAGTTACGATAGTTTGTAACTAGCTATACAAAATAGAGAGGAGAAGGATGATATTTATTTTAAAGTAAAAGAAAACCCCCATTAGCTTTAATTATAATTATACCAAACAACCATCACATTCGGCCAACTTTTATTAAAGTCAATCTTCTAATTGCATGAGCCATATTAATAGATTAGATGGTGATTGTATGTCTTTGTTGATTTTTATTTTCAATCTCTTGCAAATGTCATTGAAATTATAAATAGTTCATAAAAAATCATATTTTAACATGCATAAACTTTGTATCATATTTATATCATATTGACACATTTTGAAATGCATTAGAAAAATTCTTAAGTAAAATTTAACTTTTTAAATTAACTTATAAGTTTATGAATTGACTCACAAATAATAATAACTTAGATTTTGATGTTACAGACTTGTCAAACGAACCACAAGAATTGTGAATCAACTCACCACAAAACATGAGATTTTGTGAATTAGCTCACCCTTGTGTGAATCGATTCACACCGTTCCATGTTTCAAAATTTGTTTTCAAGACTCGTTTGAATTGAATCAAAAGACCTGCACACTTGTTTTTGATAGTTATTGTGGTAGTTATGACATGTTGAAAGTTGTTAATTTATTTGGGAAACATTTCTATTTTGCCAATCTTTTTCGTGCATTATATATAAACAACTGTAAACCTTCTAAATTCTAAGAACATTTTCACCTATTCCAAAAACTTCATGCATTGAATATCATAATACAGATTGAGAACTCTTTCTTATTCAATTCGTTTTGCAAATGAAGTTTGCACGAAAACCAAAATAGATGGGATATTTGTGTAGGAGTGCTAATAAGCAGACATCTTCAGTTTTGGCTAGATATATAGTTTCTCTAGGGACTATCTTGAAAGGAGTTAAGATGAGTTCTTCTAATTGAAGATAGGGTTCAAATTACTTATGAGGGTTGTTCCAAAATTCTGGTTCATGAGCATTTAGGAAGAAGAAATAGGTGTACAGTGATGCAACAATTTCCAAAGCATCTTGTAAACACTCGAAATCAAAATAAAAGAAGAAACTCTCATTCATTGAAAGAGGACTTGATATCTCTATACATGTGAGGAAGAAGTAAAGAAACTAATATAAATTGTGTGATTTTCTCTTTCCATAAACTCATTTAAATTTCTACAATTTTGTTCTTTATCAATTTTGTTTCATTCGAAGTTTGGTGGTGAATTTACTGTTTTCTGTTTCAATTGATAGAAAGATTAATATATAAATTTATATTTTGAATCGATATCTTGCTTTCAATTGTTGAGTTAAAATTATGGTAGTATTTGATTAGGACTACATGTAAGACAGGGAAATTGAAAACATCACCCCAAAAATGCATGACGTTGTTCTCCATGGCTAGACAAGGAACATCGATGGTATACGAGTTACCAGTTGTGTGCGTTCGAAAGTATTTCCTAATGACGTTATGAGACTACCACCAGTAAAAAGAATTGGAGTTCACTATAAATTTGGTTTCATGGACTACACCAATCTATATATCCCTATATAGGATATCACCCACAAGACATAACATTACCTTGTCCCAAAAATTAATATTCCACTCTTAATTTTTCACTATCCTTACAAAAAGAATTATTTCACCCACCATATTCTAACCGCTCCAAACTTTCACTAATATACCACCAATAAAAAATTTCTATTAATCAAATTATCTATTGAGCAATCCTCAATATCCCTAACAACTATCTTGCTTGATAACTATCACTAAGACTTAGTCTCACAACTTTACACCCTATAACTTTAACCTAGATCTCACGTACCTCACTTTGCTATTTGATCACCAAAAATACTTACTTCCAAGCTTAACATTCAACTCACCATAGAAATTTGTACCATATTATGAAATCATACGCTAAACATTTCATTTTTCTTGTGTTCAATCTTTGAATAAATATCAAAATTAGCTCTACCAAATCCTCAAAAACATTATTATTAAATCTCAAACCCTTCTGGTTGGAAAACATCGTGGCGAAGTCTTTAAGCCAATCGTGAAGTGGAATAAATAGTTACAAGAAAGGGAATTTGAAATGTGACACTTTTAAAAATAAATAATGTACTTAAAATGTCTTTCTAAAAAATGAACTTGAAAGACAAACAAGATCTTAAAGAGCCTTCCATTGTAGAAAATGTTCTTAAATATGCTTTAAACAAAATTACTCAGGTATGGGGCTAGTGTGATTAGTGTTTACTGAAAGTAAAGGACTAAGTTAGAAAGAATCACAATGAGAAATTATCATAGCTCAACCTTAACCTTTGGCTACGTCCAATCATCACAAACTTTGAATGATTTTCCACTATCTTGTTGATCAAAACCTTCTCAACACGTTAGACCACAACTGGATCTAATACAACTTGTATTATCAAAGTCTCAATAGGATTACAACCTACATTATCACAACCTCAATAGACTTGCAACATGTATTATCAAAGTCTCAATAGGCTTACAACCTTAATCTAAATACACTTTATACAATCTCACTCTCAACAACCACAAAAGAAAGAATTTGAGATATTTTTATAATATATGAATAAGTATGGGTTATTTCCTTATAAAAACTCAAATACAAATTTGAGAAGTAAAAGAAATTGTATCACCACATAACGTACGAGCCACAACTTTGAAGTCAAGAGCTGAAGTGTGTATGATAAAAAGAAGAGTTTTGATAACTTGTATACAAAAACAAGTAAGTCATGTTTCTTGGCTTCAGCTCATTCTCTTCAAGTTCAATAACCATTCCTATTTATTGATGAGGAGAGATTTAGATTACATGCAGAAAAATATAGATGTTAGGCACACCAATCTATGCAAAAAAGAAATTCCTCACATGAGAAGAACGTTCTTCTGCTTCTTGTAAAGATTGGGTGGTGCGAATTTATTAGCTTGTTAACCATTCCAAAATCGTGTTTGCATCATTTTTGGATCAACCCAAGCTTTTTTGCATGGTACCCTAAAGAATTTTCTTCACATTATACTTCAATTATATTTGTTCATAAATGTCATCTTAAATGAAAGATTCTTGAGATGACTTCAACATCAAAGATGTTCCTTGTCCATTATTGAGTTGACGTGAATACATTTAAGGTGCTAAAACTTGCTTCAACATGTGAGAAAATTTTCTATCATGAATTCCCAACAAGTAGAACATTCTTCTTCGTCGGGCATAACGTTCTTTCACCATAGCTAAGAATGATTTCTTGTATATAAGAGAATAATATTTGTTTGGTCAATCATCTTCAAAGAAAAAATTTTGAAGCAATGTTTTCCTTCATTTTTCTTAGTGTTTGACTCACTGTTTTTTGTTCACTATCTTTGGGATGCTATAGTATAAGCAAAAATGTACTCATCCTGAGTATATTCATTATATAATTTTGTATTGTGTAAAATAATCAAAGACATCCTCAGCTTTGAGTTGTGCCTTTTGGTATGGCAATTATGATATAGAATACTACTTGGAATTGTGTGGCATCAAGTTACAACTTTTGTTATGCATTATACAAATGAAAGGTACACCCATACTTGCATTGTTGTTGATGATCCATCATTGCAACATCATTTTATTTTAATCATCCTTTTATGATTAACCTTCTTATCTTGAGAGGATTATTTAGAAAGGGTACTCATGGTTGATTTTGTATTGTCTTATCATATCCTCAAGGTATGTAACATAAAAACTCAATGTGAGTTGTCACATAATTTTCAAGCATAGTCTTGTATAGCTTCAATGAATGAAAATTTATGAGCTATAAGAGAACGTTTGAACCTCGTGATTTTAAATAGCTACTTTAATAGTTTTGTGAGCTTGCCAAACAATTGTTGTGCTCTTCTGCTGCTACTTTGATTCTTTGATTCTTCATTAGATCTTATGCACTTGTTGATGTGAGTGGCTTCTAGCTTGTCCACTCAAGTGATTTCTATTCCTTAAACAAAAATCAAGTGCAACCATTTGTAGATCACCATTTATAAAACATAATATTTCTCAAAAATGATTATATCCTCAAAAAAGTAAACCTAATAGTTCTGTATTCTAAGGGAGAAAGAGAGGGACAAACTTTGATTTTACATCCAACAATGGGAGGAGAGAATTGGTTTCTAGTTACAGACCAACCAACCAAATATGAACCACAAGAATCATACATTTGTGTCATTAACCCTAGCCACATGATTTTAGTATGTGTGTTTCAATCCTCCCTCACAAAATCATTTAATATATTTGATTCTAACCACAAGAAATCAAAATTTTCATCAAAATTTTCAAAATAAAACCCATAAAATTAATTATCATCTTCAATATAATGTAAATTTCATCAAATTCATAACTTAAATCATTAAATAAACTAAAATTTTCATTCTTTATTTGATGAATTTGATGTTGTTGGAGATGAAAATATGAGTTTATTTGAATATTTGAGTTATGCATTTGATGAAATTTGCATTATATTGAAGATGATTATTAATTTTATGGGTTTTGTTTGAAACATTTCATGAATTTTTGTAAAAACAAGGATAACATTGTTGATATTTTAAAACATAAAAGATCAAATTGTCACTTAAAATTAAAATAAAGGACCAAATCGGAAAGAAAAAAAAAAGATAAAGGACTAAAACATTAATTGAAATTATGTTAAGAGACCGCGGATGCTATTTAGTCTAAAATTATTTAGATCCCATATTTTACCTTGCATAAAATCTTGCCGTCGAAAATAAATTAAAATCATATTAAGTACACAATATGTTCAAAAATAAAAAACGACATGCTAAAAGGTTTGTCATATTAATGAGATATTATAGTCTTATGATCAAGTCACAATTGATGTTCTATTAAACGACTTATTTATTATAAAGACTTTATTATATTGTACTTTTAATAACATAATAAATGATGTCTTGTATATATAACCAAAATTAGATATATGATTTAAATTCATGATACGAATATTAATTCATATAAAATAAATTGGCGGTAAGGTTTACACCAATAGATGTGTGGTGTCCAAGGGTAGCTCTGTGAATCGCATCAACAATGACCACAAGTAACGGTGTGCATGGTTGATTTTTTATTAAAAAAAACCAAACTATATTCATTTTAAAATCAATATATGAATTTAGATTTATAACCAAATCCATTATTTGGTTTAAAACCGGTTATAAAATTGATTTCTAGTTAAGCAACCGATTTTGAAAAATTCAATTTTAAAATTGATTTTTTCTCAAAACCGATTAAAATTTGATTATTTTTTAAAAATCATTTATTCATAATTTAAAAACCGGTTATTTAAAAAAAATCGATTATTTTTACAAAATGAAAGCTCAATAAGAAAACTTACATCAACCATACAATTGCTTTCTCTTGTGATTAAAATTGAACATGTTCAATTGCTTATAATAACTTGAGATTAAAATTGATTTACTGATTTTAATTCATATTAGTTCAATAAATTACTTATTACTAAAACCGTAAAAAATACAAACACTTGAAAGTTTATTTGATCAAATTTAACAATCATTGCATCATAATAAAACCGTAGAAAATACAAACACTTGAAAGTTTGCTTCTAAGACCGAGATTGACACCACCACCACAAGATTTAGTAAATTTAATACATTAATTTCTATTTTGAACATTTAATATTAAGTATGAGCAATATCTAAATTTCAATATCATTTCCAACTTAACATATTAATGTTACATTTTGAAAAAAATTCATCCTTTAAAAATTAGTAATTTAAAAAATTATATTTAAAATATTTAACTTATCATATTTTAGTCTTCCTCAATAAATATTAAATATCTTAATTAATTAACTAGTTATCATACAATATAGTTGGTTAGTAATAAGCAATTGCTTAAATAAAGTTAGTAATATCTCAATGAAGTTAGTAAGGAATTGTCCGAAAATGCAGCCGAAAGTTGGAAGGTCGGTGGGGTGATGGCAAAATCAAAATCGTTTTGGAGTTTTGGAGATTTAGGATTTTTGGAAGTTGAGTGGATAAAAACCGAATAAAAACCAAATTCAAATATAAAATATAAGTGGGTATCCAATCGGTTCATAAGTAAATCGTATTATAACCATACTATTTTAACCGGATATTTAAAATGGATTTGGATCCGATTTTGGATTTTGGTCTCATAACCAAATTTTTTGCAGAGTCCTAACCACAAGGGATTGATGTGGAACATCTCCATGAAAATCAAGAACAACCTCTCCAATTTGATTTTGGAGCATATAAGGCCATGTGTTATCAACTCTAGGTCTAGTACGATTAAAATCATTGCCTACTTCGAACTTATATCTGATATGCTAAAATGTCATTACTCATCAAGTCATTGGAAGAAGGTTGAGGACCATTAGGGGATGAACTAATGGTTTTCTCCACTATTCTTGTCTTCAACATCAACAAAATCACCAAAATGAGATTAATTGTTGTAAAGGACATCATTAAACTAGATAGTGAGATCAAGAAACTCACTCGTTAGACTAGTGTACCACAGGAAACTCCCTTTACCATTCGATACTATTATGCTTCAATATTTGAAGAAGACAATAAATAGATCATCCAAGAATACATTAGGATATATCATACCAATCATCAAATCCCTCCTATTTGCTTCCCTCTAGCAAGATCTATATGTTGTGTTCAGTTTATCTGCGAAAAAGAAGTCGTATCCAATTTTATTTTTGTTAAAGAAAAAATTAGATAAAATCTAAAATAATAATGTTGAACCAAAAATTCAGATTTGGGAGTCGATTACGAGTAGGAGAGGTATTACCACCCTACATCGTCTATTAAAATGATTATTCTATAACTAATTGTATACAAATTATTTATTTATTTTACCTCAAAAAGAATAATAAAAAAAGGAAAATAAATTATTTACAATAATAAAAAACGAAAAATATTTTTTTATTAATTTGGTTTGACAAGGAAAATACTTTACTTCTACGTATTCCCAAATGTAATTGAAAAATCAAAACACACGTAATTCTTAATATAAAATAGGCTAAATTATATATGTGGTCCCTTAACTTAATTTCAGGTAATATTTCGTTCTTGTTAAACATGAGTTTGTCATCATTAAAAAGGGGGGTTGATAGAATCGAGTTGGTTTGAAGAACAAATTAGTTAAAGATGTGATCAACCTTCAAAGTTTTGCAAAAGAATGAAAGATCATTTATAATTTTATTGACATCAAAATTCGTGAAGCATACTCTAATATAGATTTCCAATAAAGTAGATATTAAATATAAAATTTAAAATATTCCTAGTTAAATTGACAAATGTCAATATTATTATGATGAATATTATATTTTGAGTTATAATTTGAGACTTGCGTGTGAGTTTCTAATAGTGTTTGTTTACCATCTCTTTAATAGAGGAAAAAAATTTAATTAGTACTGTAAAATTATTTCAAGGATTATGTTTTTCTCCAAAAAAATGTTATTAAATTTTAGAAAGAAAAAACAGTTATTAACCAGTTAAATACTCTTTTGTAAATACTGTATCTGTACAGGCTCTAAAAAATGTTGTTAAACACGGCAGGATTGATTATGTAATACAGTATTTATAAAGCGTCTTAAGTTAGAAAATTACTCAGTAATTTAAAATTTTAAATATTTAAACGACTCATATTATTATAACTCAAAATAAAATACAAATATAATATCATTACATTTTATAAAAACAAAAGGTGACCTTGACTTAACCTTGTATGGTATTGCATTTGTACAACAATTAAATAATAGACACTTAGTTTTCTAATTTTTCCTTTAATGACAAATATTAAATTTTAAAAAAAATGCTGGATTGTTAAGAATAATACGTGGTAAATCCTTTTTAACCAAATAGCATTATTCTAAATTTTTATTAAAAAAAACAAAACGAGTATAATCTAATTTTATAATGACCGCCAATAATAATGGAGTATGGGATAGTTTTTTAAAACAAACAATAGTATATAGAAATATTTTTATTAGAATCAAGAGTATTGCACCAGCGCATGCAAATTATACACAATAAAAATATATTTATGAAAAGTAAAAGTTCTATCATATTAAAAATTACCATATAGTCTTACGAGCAAACTTAATTAACTATTAACAATGACTAGCCAAGTAGCATACTACTAATAGAAAAGATCGTCACACTAGCATATTATGGGGTATAAAGCCTTATAATGATCTAAAAAAACTTGTCCATAAGCTTCCATCTTCAAGATCAAATTACTATCAAATTTTCATCTACAAGTAATACAAAAAACCAAAAAACACAAGATGTCAGTATATAGATAAAAGACAAACGCAACACACTATAAAATAACACTATCAGTAGCGTTTCTTCCGTTAACTGGTGACAACGTTTCGTTGTTGAAATAATGAGAACAAAAGTGTGTTGTTTCACAGTGAAGGTAAGATGAACAAATTGAGCCCTCAACTCTAGCTTTGTTTTTCACCGACCGTTTTGAATAACCCATGAACCTATAATATACAAAGAGATGTACAATAAGCTCGATGTATATATAAGTTGAAGTATATTGAAAATCAAGTATATGTATATATATATCACCTTTCAAATGGATACATCCATCTATACTGCACTGGTCCCCCAAGCCTAGCTTCACTTGCAAGATGCACTGAGAGATGCTCCATGGAATCAAAAAACCCAGGAGGAAATACTTTCTCCAACTTACATAGAATGATCGGAATGTCATTTTCCATCTTGATGAGATCTTTATCATAGAGTGTTGAAGAACAAAAATTCTTGAAATATTGACTCACTTGCAGATTGCTGAACACGAGAATTGGTAGAACTTTGCGTATTAGGGTTTGTTGTAAAGGAAACTCAAAATTATTTTTCAGCAAACGAACCAAGAACAGAATGGCACCACAATCTAGGGGTTGATAAGCCAAAAAGAACCCCACAAGAATTAACAACCTTGATAAGTTCAAAGTGAATTCTTTCAAGAACTCAAGAGAGCAAAGTCTCACAAAAATAATCTTCAAAATCTCCCTCAATGAGCTTACAAATGCATATTTATAGTAAGTTTATGTCTAAACCTAAATGGGTCATAAGTGACACCATTCTCTAGTCTCATATTGGGCTTACATCTTATTTTTTCTAAAATAAACTTAATGTAAGAAAGTAAAGTATCTTCACTTAAACATAACATAAACTAAATCTATAACAAAACTATTATACCTTCCGAAGTTGATATTCATGATCAAATATACCTTCTTTGGATTGAAATTTGTGGCAAACAATCTGTTACTATGTATTTGCAAAGGTTTCAAAAAAAGTTGAGTCTCATGGACATTCTCTTTATCACAAAAAATTGTGACTCAATAATTTCCTTGCAAGCATCCTTTTGAAGAACCTTTGGATAATCACCTTCAAACACTAACATTGCTATGTTCACCTCACTCTATTGTTTAAATAGACTTTCAATTTTACCATCATCTTTCTCTTTGCTTTCAATGTCAATATATTGATGACATTCCTCCTTTAGAGACACTTCTTCAAGCACTTGTAATAGAGAATTATAAAAGTTAGACAAATAGTTGTTGTCAATTTCTTTCCCTTTGTCTCTCAAATGTTTCTCCTCTTCTTCTTTCTATTATTTGATTTTCTCTTTCTCTCTCAAGGCTAGTTTATCTATTTTTCTTGCTTGTTTTGCATATCCATTTTCGTACATATATTTCACATACTCCAGATCCAATACAAAATCTCGTATTCATTGATGATATGATATACTTCTCTTTTTTTGTTGATCTTCATCACCACCTATTCCTGCCATATTTTGAATAACAAACAAACAAAAGTGAAAGAAAAAAACCTCACCACACAGCTCACATGTTTACACTCTTGAATTTCTCACTCGTGTTTCACTCAATTTAGGCTTTTTCTATAATGTATTTCTCTTGTCTTTTTCCACTCAATTGCTCTCTTCAAGTTCTTAGTTGAATCAACAAGAACATATTGCAGCCAACGTTGGTTACAAGAAAGTAACATAACACAAAACAACAGAAATGTGGTTGAAAAATACTCTTAGGAATATTGTCAAGCAGGTACTGTGCAGTACTTTTCACGACACAACATTTTTTTTATTATGTTTTTTTTTTTGTATTTTTTTTCAAGTACCAGAAACACACAAATAAAGTATCTAACGACACAATTCAAAAAAATAAAAAACACAACACAACTAGCAATTTATGTTTCACCAAAAAATGCATAAACATAATTTTACTTAATTCCATACCTAAAAACTAGCTCTGTTACCAAATGATATGATCATGTTTGTCATGAATCACTTTAAGGGTCGTTCTAGGTTGGAAACTTACAGATTGGAGCCAAAATCACGTTTTGCTGGAGAACACAGTAATCGAAGCTACAAAACTCAGAATTAAACGATTTCAAATCAAGGTGAAAGATGACGTTCCGAAACACAAGTTAGGCTGTTGAATCACAAAAAATTAGTATGTAGAAATCGAGATACAATCGCAGGTTATTGAAAATTTTGAGTGTTTGATGTAAAGGAAACTCAAAATTATTATTCAGCAAACGAACCAAGAACAAAATGGTGCCACAATCTAGGGATTGATAAGCCAAAAAGAACGCCACAAGGGTTAAAAACCTTGATAAGTTCAAAGTGAATTCTTTCAAGAACTCTAGAGAGCAAAGCCTCACAAAAGTAATCTTCAAAATCTCCCTCAATGAGGTTACAAATACATATTTATAGTAAGTCTATCTCCAAACCTAAATGGGTCATAAGTGACACCATTCTCTAGGCCCATATTGGACTTACATCTTATTTTTTCTAAAATAAACTTAATGTAAGGAAGTAAAATATTTTCACTTACACATAACAACTAAATCTATAATAAAACTATTACAATTCCAAATCAAAGCAAACTAAAAAGTATAACAAACCAAATTAAAATAAATAAAGTTCATCCTAATTTATTAATTATAGATAATCTTCATGCTCTTAAGGTCCTTATAAAATTGATCACCAACTAAAACACACTTCTACTAAACACCTGCTAGTCAGACTGACTATGTTCAAGTGTTCTCAACCTTCTAGCTTAATACAATCAAGCTTATGAGGAATGCTGCCACTACTAGACTAGGTTATGAAAATGAATGTTTTAAGGGTTTCTGAATTACTCTCATAAAAGGTTTCTTACAAAGTTGTATTCTCAAAAAACTGTTTCTCAAAACCTAGACAACCAAAAGAGCAAGACGAACTATATTATGCTTATTGTGGTACATTGCTCTATTATTGTTATTGTTTCAATGAGGGTGGCACATCATTTTATAGAGAGCAGTAGGGTTTTTGGTTGTTGTCCTAATTATAAGAAATCAACACAAATCATGATCTTTTGTATCAAAGCTTTCAAAAATTGATTCACCAGTAAAGCTTGTCCAAAAGTAGTCCTTGTAATTGATTATGCGTATCTTGATATGGAAAAAAAAATAGTAGATAGTATTATAATTTGAGTATGTCACATAGTCCTTCAAACAAATAACATATTCATAGTGTAAAGCAGATGATACACAATTTGTCTTCTTTAGAACATTGACTATTTAGAGCGGTGACTTTTTGGAGCATTGACTTTTTCAGAGCTTGTCATTTGAAAGCGATTACTTCCATAAGAGCATTGACTATCTTGAGTGTTGAATTTTTATCATAATGTTGACTTTTCAACTAATGAAGACGATCAAATGCTAGATAATATTATCAGAGGCAAATAGTCAGATGTAGAAGTAAATAGATGTTGGTTGTATGTATCAGAGGCAAACCAATCAGAGCATTGCTTGTATTAAATAGAGTCACCAGAGGCACGTTTCAGATAGCGTTCACTAGACTTAGAATACGAAAATTAGAGTGGAGTTTTGGTGTTCCTTTTACTTGGTTTGGTCATCAGAGGATGCAACATTAGGTTTGTTCATAATTATTTGATTTGGGAACTGCACACTTAAACAAAAGATTAGTGCTTTAAATTATTCCCCAAAATAATTTTGTTATCATCAAAACAAATAAGGGTTATAGTTCTTCAAGCCAATTTGGTTATAACAATCTCCCTCTTTTTTATGATGACAAACATCTATTTTTGTGAATAATTTTTAATTTTAAAGGAGTAAAAAGAATAACATAGAATATCATAGCAAGGCTCCGCCTTAATATATGAATTTTTAAATGTAAGAATGATGAGGGATATTATAACAAGATAGTTTATAAGAGTTAGTAATTGAAATTATAAAAGAACATTAAATTTTAAAAAAGAACTTGAAGTTTTCATTAAATTTTTTGAAGACATTATCCCTTTTTTGTCATCAGACAAAAAGAGCAGAATAACCAACAAGAAAAAAAGCAAAAAGTACAATAGAGGAAAAGAAATACACAAAGACAAACAAAAACTGCAAGGAACTACAAATTTGGGTTGGACAACTTAGCTAAGATTAAACTAAGGGTAGTTTGAATGTTCTCCTGATGCTTAGTTGTCTATTCCATGAATGCCTTATTCTTCGCTTGTAGCCAATTAAAGTAATCCTTTTTGAAAAACTAGGAAGGCTCAAACACAAGGCCAGAGGGCATGAAAAATTTACTTCAAGAGGCAAATTCTACATAACCTAAAGTAGCAACGATAAGAACACTCAAGAAAGGTATCTTAATTTGCGCAATAGTCATAGGAAACTGCAATGGTGCTAAGGGAGCAACCAATGAGGGCTCCATATGAACACCCTTAGAAAGAGATGAGTCTTTCCTTGACGAGCCACATGTTGTGGTTGTTAGTAGCTTTCTAGACCGACTGTTGTAGGCTTTCTCAAGCTACAAGATACCTAGATAGAGGATCTCAATTATTTGTCTGAAAGCCGCATAATTCTAGGAAGGTAACTACATTCCATGATCCATGTTGTCCCGTATCTAGTTGGTGACAAATGAGAGGACCTTGTTCCACTGGTTTGGAACATTATTAGGGTTCAAACTTTGAGCATTCCTAATGCATGCTGAAATGATTTTGGCAATAAGAGACATAATGAACGAGTCAAGGTTTGGAAAGCCAGAGAGAATGGAATGTATGAGGGGAATGAGGTGAAGAGGGATGGTGGAGGTGGCAGGTTCAAAGTGAAAAGGGGTTAAAAGAGTAGCAAAATAGTCTTTTGAAGATGTATCAAAGACTAAGTTAATGAAGACTTGAGCAGCTGGTTGGTGAAAGAGATTCACAAGCCTTGGTGAGGTAGGGTCGTATATAGGGGTGGATAGGGTAGGTGTTTCTGGAATGGTAGAGTTGGTAGGTGTTTATTGAGTGGTAGTATTGGTAGGTTTTGATTTGGAGTGTTGGTCTAAAGAGGGAGATTATGTGATTTATATCTAAGGGGTACAAAATGTTCTGCTAAGGTAGCCTTAAACATTTCACCCAAGGTATCAGTGTTAGAGTCATCAATGGTATCAGGTGTAAAGTCAGAGGAAAGGTCATCTAAGTTTGTATGTTGGGTAGAGAGTATGAGATGTTCTGGTTGTTCATCACTACTCGTATTATCAAAAGTAGTAGAAGAAGTAGATTACTTAGGGTTTGGTGCCACCTTCTATTTCTTCCTTAGAGTGAGGGTAACTTATTCCACATTTGTACATGTTTCTTCTTCCTTGTCCTTTTCTATACTCAATATCTTGATAGTTCTTTTCCTTTTCTTCTAAAAAATTTAAGCTGCTTTAGGCAGAGGAAGGCATAATAAAGTCATCTCTTGGTTAGATTAACACATCCTTAAGTATTCCAAAACTACTTCTGTATTATCTTCCTCCAATGTAGTAGCATATAAGTCTTCAACCGAAAAGGGAAAGTCTTGAGAGCCATTGGTTTGACCATATATACTTCTAGCATTACCATTGGGTTGAATGCAAATCTTAGGAAAGATCAACCTTATCTTGATGACATTGGGAATATTGAACAAAGGTGCAAATGAAGAAACCAAGTGTTCCTTTTGAATAGTTCCTCCTACTTCCTCTAGAGCTTGAATAAGGGGAGTTCCATTAGTACACACCAATGATGAGTCTAAGGTAAAGGATTGTTATGATCTTTCTTAATATAGAGTTTGTGACACATGACCTCATATGTGCCAAAATCATGTTTGGAAGATTGGTATTGATCATTTGGGAAATATTCCATATTAGACCCTTGTGTTCTTTGCTAATGTGATCCACAGACCCACTTTTAGGCATTACACACCCAATCAAAACTTGAAAAATATTATGTATCTAGGTTTCTAGTGGTGTGATTTGGAGTTGACCTTAGGATCTTCGAACAATTCCTTATTCACTTGGAATATGCCTACCCTTAACTCATAACAATTCTCAATCAACACCCCTTCATTAGACATCTGGTAATAGCCGCTAAGGATTGTTGGGTAATCTTAATAGGAAGCCTAACACGTTACTAGGTACTTCTCCGACTTTGTTTGCATTAACAAGTCTCCAAAATTCTTTAACTAGAATGTCCAAAGCCATGTCTTGTTCTAGATTAACGTACTCAGACCAACCACACCAGCAAAGTCTTCCATAAAATCAAAATCATTTTCTGCAAGGTTTGAGAAATTTACTTGGAGTTCATGGAGAATTTCTAATTGATCACGATTGCATTGGATCGTAGGAACATAGGCGAAGTTTCCGAGAGATGGGTTCGAGGATGAACTTGAAGCCATTTGAAGCAAACTTCAAAAGTTTCCGAGAGATTCATATAGTTTTTCTGGGAAGTTTCAAGGTTTGAAAGAGAGTAAGAGCAAAAGTGCGGCAATATGTGAGGGACGTAAGTGATTGTGAGTGGTGAATGGGTTTTATAAAAATGTTTGAGTTTCTAAAACCAACTAATGCACACGTGTAAACAAGCGTGAACAATTCATGTCGGAGTGTCATAGACCATGCACAACATACAAGAAAACTTTTCATATTAATATTAATTAAATTTAGATTGACTAGAGGTACAAGTAAATTCAACTTCATTAGAGGCAGAAAACATATATACCTTTAACCATTTACTTTGTTTTACTAGATACAATGAGAGCATATATACCATTATCCATTTACTCTATTTTACTAGATGCAACAATGCATAGGCATCAACATCATTCTTCTATAAGCAAAATGTTTTCTTTATAAAATTTAATGTGTCATCAGCAAGAGGTTTTGTGAAAATATCAGTCCACTGATGGTCAGTCTCAACAAATTTATTATCTAAAATACTTTTCGGGACATAATCCCTTATAAAATAATGTTTAATCTCAATATGTTTTGTCCTTTAGTGTAAAATAGGATATTTGGTTAAACGTATAGCTAAAGTATTATCACAAAAGTTAGGAATATTACTCTCATTGATTTTGAAGTCTTCTAGTTGATACTTCATCCACAATAGTTGAGTGCTACAACTTATTGCTGAGATATATTCTGCTTTTGCTTTGGGCACAACAATACTCTGTTGTGTTTTGTTTGACCAGGAGATTAGATTTTCACCAAGAAATGTACATTTTCCACTACTGCTTTTCCTTTCTAGCTTGTCTCCAACATAGTCGACATCACATAAACCTACAAACATGTACTTAGAGAATGGATTATAACACATACCAAGATTTGTAGTACCTTTTAGATATCTAAAGATCCTCTTAACAACTGTTAAGTGAGATTCTTTAGGGTCATGTTGAAATCTTGCACACACACACTAAACAAAATATCAGGTCTAGAGACATTTAAATAGAGGAGATAACAATTTATTCCTCTGTATACCTTATGATCTACCTTTTTACCTGAATCTTCCTTATCAAGAGAACATGTTGGATGCATAGGTGTAGACATAAACTAACATTCATCCATTTTAAAATGTTTAAATAGTTATCTTGTGTATTTGGTTTAATGAATGAGTAAATTGTATGCACTTTGATGAATTTGGATTCCAAAAAAGATCTTTTGTTCTCCCATCATGCTTATCTCAAATTCATTCTACATTAACATAGAAAACTCTTGACAAAGCTTGTCGTTAGTAGAACAAAAAATGATATCATCAACATAAATTTGGACAATGATTTTCTAAACAAAGTAGTGTCAACCTGACCTATTTCAAAATCAATCTTTAATAAAAAATTTGCTTAGTCTATCATACGAAGTTCTTGGTGCCTATTTTAGACTAGACAAAGAATACTTTTATTTGGCAACATAGTTTGGAAATTCATTATCTTAAAAGCAAGGAGATTGTTTGACACACACTTCTTCATTTATGTAACCATTTCATAAAACATTTTTCACATCCATTTGATATAAAATGATTTTATTAAAATACTGCAAATGAAAGTAAAATTCTAATAACCTCTAACTTTGCCGCAGGGGCGAAAGTTTCTATGTAATCAATATCTTCATGATGACTATGTCCTCGGGCTACTAGTCTAGCCTTGTTTCTAATCATTTCACCTTTCTCATTAAGTTTGTTTATGAAAACCCATTTGGTTTAAATTGACTTTTTCTCTTTAGACTTGGGTATAAGGTCCCATACGTCATTTCTTTTGAATTGATTTAGCTCTTCTTGCATAGAAGTTGTCCATCTATGATCTGCTAGAGTTTCGTATATAGTTGTAGGTTCAATTTCAAATAGTAGACCGAACACATGTGCTTCTTTAAATGTTGAGTTGGTCTTCAGATGATCAGTTGCCATTCTTTTGATCAGATAGTCTAGATGTGAAGATTTGTATTTCCATCCAGGTTTGGGTTCCTTATTGTCATAAATTATGAGAGGTTCATAACTGCTTATCCCTGATTTATCAGTTATATCTTCTGATTCATTGGAGGTGATTTTGTTTCTTCTTCTAATATATCTTCTTCCTATGATATCCATATATCAACAAAATCTACATCTAGCTTTGACTTTTATGGTCAAACTTTTTGTCATCAGACTTGATATGAATTGATTCCTCAACAATCATTGTTTCTTTATTGTATATTGTATAGTCTTTATACCTTTCAAAGTATCCCAAAAGGGTGAACTTTTGAGATTTTGAATCAAATTTGCAAGATTCTCTTTGGTATTCAAAATATAGCATATGCAACCAAATTGATGAAAGCATGAAATATTGGTCTTTATTCATCTCCACATTTCATAGGGAGTCTTATAATGAATAGGTGTAATATAGATTTTATTTTGAATATAACATGCATTGTTGACTGCTTCTGCCCAAAATTAAGTGCTTGACAACATTCATTTCGTGAATCATGTTGCGTGCCATTTCCTGAAGAGATCTATTTTTTCTTTCTACAATATCGTTTTGTTAAGGTGTTCTAGGATAAGAGAAGTTATGTAAAATTGTATTCTCTTCACAAAAATTTCCATAAAGCTTATTTTCAAATTCACTCTCATGATCACTACGAATTAATGCATTACAATTTTTTTTTTCATTTTACACTTGTTTACATAAGGTATGGAATACTTTATGTGACTCGTCTTTGTGTTTAAGGAACTTTATCCTTCTCCATCTAGAATATATTAATAAAATCAAGCAAAATACATTAAATAAAAAAATACATCAAAGTTAATGTGGTTGAGTAAATGTGCCAAAGAAAAGAATGTGCCTCCTATTTTGCAGCCTATTGGAAATAAATTAGCGA
This sequence comes from Cicer arietinum, assembly GCF_000331145.2. Taxonomy (NCBI): domain Eukaryota; kingdom Viridiplantae; phylum Streptophyta; class Magnoliopsida; order Fabales; family Fabaceae; genus Cicer; species Cicer arietinum. Next base: position 37,660,734 of record NC_021163.2, on the reverse strand, counting down.
CTTCATCATATTTTGTTAACAACCATCTCCTATTATTTATTTGCTAATTTATTTGCAATAAGTTGCAAAATAGAAGATAATTGTTAAAATATTATAGCACATTCTTTTCTTTGACACATCTATTCAACCGCATTAATATTAATATATTTTTTTTCCATTTAATGTATTTTATTTAATTTTATTAATATAATTTAGTTTTTTTTAATATTTTTTATTGTATTTAATTTATTAATTTAACTCCTGTTTATTCATTAGAGTAAATAATAATAATAATAATAATAATAATAATAATAATAATAATAATAATAATAATAATAAGTGCATGTTATTCTCCTCCTAATTCTTACACATGTTATTCTCCTTCTAATTCTTACACATGTTATTCTCCTCCTAATTCTTTTTATTATTTTGCCCTAGTTTCCTCCTCCTTCGTATCTAATTTCCTTCTTCTATTTATGCCTCTGATCATGTTGTTTTTTATTCTACATTTGATCATGTTGTTTCTAATTCTGCCTTTGATCATGCTATCTTTGATTTTGATCGTTCTGTCTCTAAGTCCGATAATGTTGTTTCTGATTCTGTCTCTGATCATTTTGTCTCTAAGTCTTCCTCTGTTCATGCGGACTTTGACTCTACCTCTGATCATGCTAACTCTGACACTACTTCTCATCATGCTAACTTTCACTCTACCACTAATCATGCTGACTAACACTCTACCTCTGAGCATGCTTCCTCTGCAATTTCCAAAATATATTTAGAATTCTCTATTAGCTATATAATATAGCAAAATAAAATAACTTAATATATCAATTGGTCAAGTTGTTGCATTGCTAGGGTTTAATGCGTCTCTTAGCCATCCAAAATGCATTTGTTAAGTTACAAAGGGTTATAAAAAATTTCAAGAATTTTTTCCTTCACCAATTGATATGAGAAAAAGAACACAAATTTTTATGTTACATGAGTCAAATTTCTGTCAAAAATATTTCTGACTCATTTCTTCTTTTATTTAGTGCACGAGAGTAAATGAAAAAACTTTATTCTATAAATAATCATTGATAGATAGGAATGTGAAATTAACTTCAAGAATCCGGAATGTGAAATTAACTTCAAGAATTCTAAAGTATCCGGAATGGGATTCACTGGTTAACCTATTTGCGTCGAATATATATAGATTGGTGGGGGTGAATCGACCATAAAGCTTAGTGTGATACACATGCTTTAGAATTTATTTGTGCAACATTCATCATCATTAGGTTCATCTTCTTCTTGTTCAAGATTTGCAGCATACCCTTAACAAAAGATCCAATAATCTTTAGGTTTAATTTTGGTTTAATTTTATTTTTGAACAATGGCTGCTTCTTTAAAAAAGATGAACAATCACATACTTATGACTATGGTGAAAGGTACATAATCAATTTAATTTATATTAATATATGATATGTTTGATATTCATATAATTTTAATATCAAGTTAAAGACAATATATTCGTCGGGATTGCATGTCATGTTGCTTACTTGCTAGCATATATAATTGATGATAATTTTATTCAAGTTTATATACGCATGAATTTTGTTTGTTTGGATTTTAAAATTTAGTTTATGTCTTGATTTTTATTAATGACATTGTTTGGTTTTGACTTTTGGCTAATATTTTGGTTTCAACTCTTATATTTTGAAATTGTTGACAAAAAGAAACGCAAAAATTGGTTTCAACTCTTAGAATGAATGATCTCATAGTATATGTGCATGACAATATGAAAGTAATTGTTTCTTGCTTGCCTTGATAATGAAAATGATTTGGATTTATTTTGAATTTTTGTAACTTTACAAATGTTCATGGAAGAAACTAATATAATTTTTTTTTCTATTGTGATACATATTTGGATTTACCATAGAACATAATTTAAATATGAAACTTAAACTAACAAATATATTTTATGATGCATGTACTAGTTATTATCTAGCTATGAAGAAATGATTTCTTTAAAAGAAATGAAATGAATTCTTATTTATTAAGTAGATGACTTACATGTTTGAACTCCTCTTATGATATTTGATCTTGGTAAATTTTATGATCAAGCTTGTTGGAATCAAGTTCATTTTATACTTGGAATTTTTATGATAACAAAAGTATTTTATGAAAACAATATATTGGACTTCAAAGAGTATGCAAGAAGATATGGTCAAGATTTGAGGAAGATTTGATCAAGATTTATCTACAACAAAATATGAATATAATCAATCTGAAACATTTACAAATGCAATCTGCACAAAATACGAACATAATCAATCTGGAGAATTTACAATTCAATCTAAACAAAAAAGGAACATAATCAATTTGAAAAATTTACAAACGCAATATGAACAAAATACAATTCAGTATTAAACAAGGACTAAATTGAATATCCTTCAGTTTTGGAAGGATATACATATGCTAGTTAGGTAACTTATATAATAAAAATTTAGACATATTGATTTAAGACATAACTACGTAAGGATTTAATGGAGTGATATCCATAGTATTTGTAAGAACTGAAAAGAATCTTGTAGATCATTTGTTGAAAGGTCTGACAAATGACATGATATTGAAGACATCATTAGGGATGTGATACAAACTCATATCTAAGTAATCACCAATGATCAAAACGATCAACTTACACTAAAGTAATATCAAGTCTTGAGTTCAATTATGAAAGTACACTATTAGAGTGATTGAAGTACTTGAGAATAGATATTTTCCAAAGGGTAAAAGTACTTGGACCATAAAATAAAAGTGGTAGGATGAGGTCTCCTCTTAATGGACATATATCATATGAGTGGGTTTCTGATAGAGTCTATATGAGAATGAAGTTGGCCACTTCATAGAGTTTTAGGGCGTGATTCTTAAATTTTCATGAAAAAGATATGAGACACATGGTCTTATCAAATGTGTCATCTTTATAATTCGATCAGTTATAGAGATTTCATGTGTGAGCGCTATGCACACTTGTTTTAATGAATGGTTGATTCAAAGCTTGTCTACATATCTATTTGACGATGAGTGAAAACATAATTTACTAAGTAATGGTTCAAATCGTAACATACATTTATCAGAAACCATGAGATTTCCTGAATAATGGATTTAGATATATTTTGAAAATGGTGGGGGATTTTGAGGGGAATTTCCAAAATATATTTGGAATTCTCTAATAGTTATATTAATGTAGAAAAATTAAATAACTTAATGTATCACTTGGTCGAGTGGTTGCAATACTTGGGTTTAATGCACATCTTAGCCATCAAACCAATGCATCTGTTAAGTTACCAAGGGTTACAAACTTTTTCAATAGTTGTTTTTCTTCACCAATTGGTATGAGTTTCTCTATAAAAAGAGACACTTTAGAGGCAAAAATGTAACACCAAATTTTATGTTACATGAGTCAAATTTCTGTCAAAAATATTTATGAGTCATTTCATCTTTTCTCTAGTGCACGAGAGTAAATGAATGAACTTTACTCTTGAAACTATCATTGATCGATAGACTTGATGTGAATGTACAATTAACTTCAAGTATTCCAAAGTATCCGAAAGGAGATTCGCCGGTTAACCCGTTTGATCCAATATATATAGATTGGTGGAGGCGAATCTAACCTAAAGCTTCATGTGATACACACACTTTGGAATTTATTTGTGCATCCTTCATTATCATTAGTTTCGTCTTCTTCTTGTTCAAGATTTGTAGCATACCCCCAACAAAAGATCCAATAGATTGAATCAAAATTTTTTTCGTCCCTTACTCTTACTAGTTGAAGTTTGTCCTTTGAAATTATGGGTAAAAGGCGTAGATTCTTCATAAATTTATTGTCCTTATTGTGAAATTTCTTTCTACTAACGTTAAACTTCTCTTTAGGTTTCTAAGCTTATAGTGGTTGCATCTTTTGTTGAGCCACCCTAAACTTGTTTACCAAGGTGGGGTAGTAACATATCTCTAAAATTCCAATTAAAGCTTTGCAGCTCAGACTTCAGTCCTTGCTCAAATTTGATTGCCTTCCACTCATCTTGAGGATTATCCATAAGATAGCAAGGGTATCTTCATAGAATTCCATAGAACTTTGTTTCCTTACGAATGTGAAGACTGAGGAGAAAATACTTTTCTAGAAATATCTCTTTAAACATATCCCAAGTAATATGAACTCCATGTGTCAATAGATCTCCTCTAGCACAATTCCACTAATGTTGAGAATCAGACTCCAACATATAAACGACAAGGTCCACTTTTTGACCTTCAACGCATCGCATGACTCGAAAGATTTTGTCTAACTTCACCGACCACTCTTCTACCTCAACTGGATTAGAATTTCCTCGAAATTGTGGTGGATTGTTCTTTTGAAATTTCGAAAGTCCTACATATTGGGTCCTCTCAAATAGCAGAGAGTCTCTGAAAGAAATAATATTGTAAAATTATTAAAATAAAACATTACAGTAAAAAATTATTTAACATATAAAAATATTCAGAAATAGGCATTTAATAACTAATCCCGAAATAAAATACGATGTTAACATTATATCTACTTATTCTTGATCTACTAACTAATCTAAGGAAATTACTCTTCTCCAAGGAGATAGGACTTCTCAACTATCGACGTTCTTAATGGTCTAAGTCTTTGAGAACAAAACTTTAATGAGATACTAAATCCTAGTGAATAATACATACAAATTTTTAAAACAAGTATTGTTCTCAGTCGGCGTAGTAAATCGAAAAAATCGATCATGACACCTACATTCTTCCAAAAATATTCTTTAGAAATATAAATAATTTTCTATAATAACCAATTACTTTTAATAATTAATATAAACGCATCCACTTAAATTAACAATAATTTACATCTATAATAATAAAATACACTCATTTATTCTACAAAAAATTAATCAATTCAATGATGTCTCATCATTATATGGAGATGTACTACTTCAGGGAAGCGAATATTATCTCATCACGTGGAGCATCAACTCATCTAGTGTGGAATATAAGACCCATCTCTGTCGAATTTAAAATTCGTCTCATGTGGAGTATAAAATTCATCTGTATGGAATACATAGCTCATCTGAGTAAATAACTATGGAGTACAAAATCCATCCATATGGAACATACACTCATCTCAATCACATACAATAAAAATATTTCATTTTTTAACAATCATCTTGATAAAATCATATTTAGAATATAATATTTCTTTTGAATATACAATAACAACATTCATGCAAGGACACATAATAAAACAATTTTTTTAAAGAATACATATTCAATAATCATAAAAACGACAATTCAACAAACAAAATAGTAAATAAATCAATTCATACTCAAATTGTATTTCATAAAATCCCAATTTTAATAGAGTTGAGTTTTCGACCAAAAAAAATTCAAAATATCTAACTCTTTTCCCATCCCAAATTCCCAAAATAAATGTATCATGAAAGGGTTAAAGAGTGCGATTACTCAAGCGTTATTTGATAAAATGTTTTTAATCGCTATTAACCGCTTTTACACTGCAATTGCAACATACTTTTGCTACTCTTTATTTTGGTACATTTCTCTCTTTTGAGTTTTTAATTCAATTTTTTTTTGTCTTTGTAACTATTTATATTTAAATATAAGATAATTTGACTAGGTATCTTATATTTACTTCACTAAACTCTTGGTTGTTACAAATAAAACTCTTGGTTGCTACAAATAATGACACTTTGGCACATCTCTAACGGTTAAATCGCCAAAAACTGAATTTTAAGTAATTACACGTTGGTGAACAAACTCATTTTGCTACCGTTAGAGATGCTCTTAGAGACACTGATAAATAGATCTGATGTGTCCGTCCATGTAACCTCCCATACATGCTGATACCAATTTGATATTATCGAAATCTAGAAAATTTATATAAAAAAACTATTCACTATTTCATTAAAACAATTAGATCTTCATGAAAAAATTTCATTTTCTCTCACCAATCAAGGGAGATATCAAGGGAGAAAATGATATGTGAAAAAGATGATGGAAGACTTTCTCTTCCAACTTCTGAACCTGTAACTTAATGTTGCTTTCTGAAAACAACTTTTGTCAAGGCTGTCTTTACCCATTTCCGTTGTACCACTATGACTGATGCACCATTTGGCATTCCTTCTTATTTCTTTCTTCTGCTTCTGCTTCGCAACTTTTGTGCTTTCACATTCAGTACACTCCAACTAGTAGATTGACTCCCACAATGAGATCACAAAACTCCCATAGAGGAACTAATCATACATGATTTGAGGTTTACAAGACTCTCACTCCATAGGAAGCGACCCCATTTCCACATTCACATATGTGAGTCTATCAAGAGTACTCTTGTAGTTAGGTACTCCACATAAAGTATAGATCTCATTAAGAGTTTATATTACCTAATCCTATCATCACTTCAGAAATCCTGTTTATCTAATTTATAATAGCATGTTCATCTCATATCACTTCGCGACTTACTATTAACCATTGAACCTAATTCTTGGAATCTCCAGTCTTTTAGGTCGGGTTACCATCATGAGTGACTCTATAGACATTAGTCCCATCCTTTTGGATGTATTTATGACTTTTTCTCTATCTAACCCTTTCGTCAAATGATCTGCTAAATTCTCATCAATGCATACATGATCCACTATAACAACTCCTTTAGAAAGTAACTCTCTAACAACAATGTGCTTACGACGAATCTGTCGTATCTTATCGTTGTAATAACGATTCTCAATCTTCGCAATAATCGCGATACTATCGTAGTGGCTAAACACATCTGTCATTTTTCCCATAAAGGGGTCTCAACTAGCAAGCATCTCAACTAGCTCGCTTCTTCACTAGTAGTAGCTAGTGCTATCATTTCAGTTGAAGACAATACATCATGCATGGCACTTAGCCAATCAGAAGCATGAGTAAAAGAGATTGCTTCACTAAAGTTAATATGATCATCATCATAAACATGGAGGTCATGAATGTGCAAACACGATAAGGGATGGTTGAATTGTGTTTGACAAAGTTGATAATTTTTTTATAATTAATAAAAAAACCTGGTTCAGTTTTGGTGACTTACTTGGAGTAGAAGCAATCAGGTTCAGAGGCAGCAAATAATTAAAACATAAATAGGTTGACACATAGATTTATCCTGGTTCACCACTAACCTGGCTACATCTAGTCTCCTCATTTATGAGGCTTTAATCCACTAATTCAAATACCTTGAATTATAAAGCACCTGACCCTCCAAGCTAGTCTTCCAAAATAACTTGACAGCTCAGACTTTTGAGGAACTAACCCCTTTGATCCTACAAACTAAGTCTTCTCCAAAAAATCTGACAACCTCATATGGAAGAAGGAACTAAACCATTATCGGGTTGGGTACAGAAGATTAGAACTTTAAGTGTTTGCTTCTAACAAAGCTTAAAAATAATAATAAGACTTAATTGCAGTTATGGTCCCCCAATTTTAGCTGAATCGCGAAAGTAGTCCCCCATTTTATTTCTCCCAGTTTTAGTCCCCAAACAGAATTTTGGTCCAAAACTTGATGTAATGTCATTTTTTTACGCTTATTTAAGCCACACCATGCCTCAAGATATCGTGGTGCAACAAATGTACCTGAAATCTATAATAATAAAAGGTATGATGTGACTTAAAAAAAATGACATTTTATCAAAATTTTGACCAAAATTATGTTTGTGAGACCAAAATTTAGGAGAAATAAAATGGGGGACTACTTTCGTGATTCAACTAAAATAGGGAGACCAAAACTGCAATTAGGCCTTTTTTTGACACATCATTAAAGAAATGACACTTCATCAAGTTTTGGACTAAGATTCTGTTTGGTGACCAAAACTAGAGACAAATAAAATGAGGGGACTATTTTTGAAGTTAAACCAATATTTCTATACTACTTCTCAACCCATTAATATCCAACTCAATTCTGGGGTATAGTACGTGAACCAGAGTCATTGGGCTATCAAAGGATTGCTAATCATCAGTGAGATGATATTTTCACAAAACCCCTTGTTGAGGACAACTAACTTTATAAGGAAACTTCTCAAAATTATGTTCAATAAAGAATGAGGTGTAAATCCTCTATATGTTGCCTCTAGTAAAACAGAGTGACTAGTTAAATTTTATTTAATGCTCTACATCTAATAAATTTGAATTTTCATGTGACTCTGATTCATTTAAATTAAATTACTCGTGAATATGTGTAGCGTTTTAAAATTTTTACATTTTGATAAGTGCCTCACACGTGCACTAATCCGCTGTCGCACACGGGTCAAATACAATTAATAAAATGTAAATAGAGGTAATAACTCGAATCGTTTCGCAAGGACTTCTGATATAATAATAATAATAACCGAATTGAAAATTGAAATTAAAAATGGGTTTTTTAGATTTTTGATTTAACAGATGAGCAAAACGACGATTAATCTACTTATTCGAGTTTTAGACATATCACATATTCTATCAATGAGTATAATTTCTAATTTGTGATTCTATTCTTATTTGACTATAAAATTGATCAAACAAGCGTAATCAATCCTATGTGAATTTGGTTTCTTTGATTGGATTAAGCATCACAATCATCAAAATATTACAATTAACGATCAAACGTCACAAAATTATAATTCAATTAAATTAGAAACCGAAACCAAATTCTGTCAAATAAATTTAATCAATCCTATTGAAATTCAATTTAAGCAATCAAAATATCAATATAATCAAATAAACAAGAATAGAATCATGAATCGAAATTGACAGTGTAACCTGAATCTCAAGGTGTTGATGAAAATCTGAACTCGTGGATTAATCTTATAAAATTAGCCTTCCATGAAATTAAAATAAAAATTCTTTATTTCTTGTAGCAATTTGAACCCTAATTTTTTCGTATGTAGAAAAGAAACAAACTGCCAATATATAGTACTCCATATTGGGCTTTAGGGTTTAAAAACAAGTGACCCGTTAATTAAAATTATTACAAAATTCTAGATTACGAAATCTGCAGTTTAGGCGGAGTAAAGTTCGGAATTGGTCTTTTATTCCAACACAAAGGTTGTAGCTCTGATTTTTAGCTTTCCAACGCCTGCTCATATGCTCCAATCGGATATCCAGAGCTCAAGGTATGACCTACAGAGCGAACAAAAGTCGACCCAATGTTTAGAAACAAATAATAAAATTATAATTCAAATTCGACCCAATGTTTAGAAACAAGCTAAATATATTAATCTAAGCTATAAAGAGCTTTTAAAATACCAAACTAAAAAGCTAGAAACATGTGCCCAAATGCTATGATCAAATTCCCCCACACTTAAACTTTTGCACTCTGAGCAAAATAATGCATGCGTTTTCAAATATTCTTATGAATGCAAAGTGGTGAGAGAAAAAAAATATTTTTAGCTTAACGTAATCATGAATAGTTTTGTTATTACAACCAAGGCAAACAAGAGGACAAGTTAACTAAAGAATGCATCATAAGTGATAGAGTCCCCTCTGGATATAAAATTCTCCCAAAGTGTTTACACTCAAAGTGTTTGAGCTACTGTTTACACTCAAAGCACATCATGAAAGCTAGCACTACCATAGGCTTCACAAGCCTCTATAATCTATATTTGAAACACATGCACATAATGATCAAAAGGTCTTTATTCAGGTTGTAACGTGGCCAAGGTTAGGGTGAGATAATCCTAAGGAGACTAGGGCTGAAAATCAAAGAGGATAAAGGAGTAATGATTAAGAGAGAAAAACAGTATTAAGAAGTAACTTAACAAAACATCATTGACTTTTATTTTCACACTCTATTTTCTCACAACACAACCATTTTTCCACATATATATATTTTTTTCATAACCCTAAAATTTAAACAAACAAGTTGAGCACCCCTACACTTATTTAAGGAAAGACTCATTTATCCCCCAAGATTGGGTCAATTCATTGTTTTTCACTTTTAGGCTTGTAATGAACTATACAACAAAGAATGAGATAATTAGGCTCAAAGGAGCTTAAACAAATGGATAGGATAGGCTTATTTGGCTATTAGCTTAATTAAGAAACAAATGCCTAGATCATTTCAATATATGCATGCGGACAAGAGTCAAGTCAAATTCTGGCGTAATTAGCAATCATGAGTGATATAACACACAAGAAAAAAAAAATAGAAAAATGTATTCCATTCATAATAAGGCTAAAAAACTCACAAAGGTTAATGACCTATCACAAATGATACACAATTTATCATTTTAATCCAATTTATTTTATCAAAAATGCAAAGATAATATCCAATCATGCTAGTCCAAACAAACTCTCAACATTTACAACCACAAATTCTGATGAAAAAGCATGCAGTGCAATGTCCATTTTTATTTACTTTTTTTTTATTTATTTTATTATTATTTTATTATTATTTTTTAAATATATCAAATAAAATCATAAAACAAATAAAACCCTTAATAATACCCCCACACTTAAATTACACATTGTGCTCAACGAAAGTAACAAGTATAAAATAAGAGTAAGGAAAATGAGCTCCTTGTTCAAATTTCAGTGTAAGTGGGCTTTTCCAAGGAGAGTTCTTCTATGGTAGCATCTTCAAGCACATAGCTCTCATGGAATAGCTTGAGGCGTTGTCCATTTACTTTGAACACTTTCTCGGTGTTTTCACTTTTTATTGCCACTACACTATGAGGAAAAATGTTAGTAACAACAAAATGGCCAATCCTCTTCGATCGAAGTTTCCCAGCCATAATTTTAAAATGAGAGTTGAACAATAAAACTTTTTGGCCAATAGAAATTTTTTTTCTCTAGAAATCATCTTATCATGAAAGTACTTAGTTTTTTATGACTCTTCATCATATGCATATTTTTCATTGATTTAGTCATATTTATCTTTAACCATTAGTTAATTTAAGGAGTTATTTGATATATTTTGTTGATTTTAGTTCTTTGATTTAATGAAATATTTATGTTCTTATTTGCTTGATTAAGTAGAGATTTTTTGTAGTTTTGCGTTGTTACTTTGTTTTAGTGCAGTGTTGAATTTTGGTGAGAAATCAACATAACGTATGTGGAGTATTTCAGCCATATTTGGAGTTGTATATGTCCAATTGGAGTCAAACCAAGTGCAAATTAAAGCTAAGATCCATATCTACAACTGTTATGAAGACACCGGAACCAAAGTCAGACACGAAAGAGGAGCAAAATGCAGTATAAGTCAGACAAAAGATGTTGTGCGCCTGAAGCGCAACAGACGCGCCTGAGGCGCATTTCTTGCTTTTCAGCATTGCCAGCGCGCGCCTGAAGCGCGTTTTCTGCGCCTGGGATGTGTGGATGCGACAACATTCATTAAAAATGCAATTTTTTGCTTTTTAGGGATCTTTTTGACTATTGGAAAGTTGAGAATCATTCATGAATAACTAAACCCTATTTGTTATCTAATCTCTAACTTTTATATCTCTCTCATGAGTAACTAAACCCTATTTGTTAGGGATGAGTGTAACAAGATGAAACCCTTATTTTTCTGATTTGATTTATAGTTATATGAATGAGTTTATTGAATTATTTTCTCATCTCTGTGCTTAATTCTTTTTATTACTTGAGCAACATTAAAATGTTCTACGATTCGTATTTTGAAACGGAAGTGGACTTTACGAATGCTTGAGATGAGAAATTCATGAATGTGTAGTCTAGGGATAGATGCAGGTCATGAAACCAATTAAATTAGTTGCAGAGGCAATAGTTTAAAAAGAGAATTCTTGTACGATAATGCTTAATTCTAATCTTAAATCTACTAAGGAATTAAGGGTTACTTTGGAATTAAAGGTTCTGTCACTAAGACATTAGGGCAAGAATAATAAAGAGAATTCGGTAATAATTCAATAAAGGAATTCAGTAACTAGGATCAAGTTAGACACCAAGGTTGGATTCGTCACTTCATCTCTGACATTTTTCTCATTATAAAGGATTAATTTTATTACTATTATTAATTTTAAATATTATTTCAATCAATTTGGAAACCTTTTGTTCAATTGTAGTAATTGAATATAATTCAATAGTAAAACGCAATCCTTGAGTTCGACACTCGGTACTACCGTTTTATTATTACTTGCAACGATTCAGTACACTTGCTAAAACACTATCAATTTTCTCTTTATAGATCCGAGAGTTCTCAAGTTGTTGCAGTTGAAGCTTTCTCTCCAGACCTGTTTTCTCCATCTCAAGGTTACAACTCTTGACCGTCCAATAAGCACAATGCTCTATTTCCACTGGGAGGTGACATGCCTCACCAAACACAAATTGATAAGGGGACATCCCTATTGGTGTTTTGTAGGTTGTTGTATGAGCCCAAAGAGCTTCTTCAAGTTGGTAGCTCTAATCTTTCTTGTTTGGCTGCACCATTTTTTCTAAGATCTGTTTGATTTCCTTATTTGAGATTTCAGCTTGCCAATTAGTCTGGGGATGATAAGGTGTAGAAACTCTGTGCACAACCCCATACTTCCAAAGCAAAGCGTCCATGGTGCGGTTGCAAAAATGAGTGCCTTGATCACTTATGATGGCTCGGGATATTCCAAACCTACAAAAAATATTTGATCTGATAAAACCTGCAACAACTTTAGAATCATTAGTCCTAGTGGGTATTGCTTCCACCCACTTCGAAACATATTCAACAACTAGTAAAATATAGACAAAACCAAAAGATAAAGAAAAAGAGCCCATAAAGTCAATGCCCCACACATCAAATACTTCACAGAAAAGCATAGGTTGCTGAGGCATCTCACTCCTATGAGTGATTGTTGTTCCTGCTATTTGGCACTGTTCACAAGTTTTGTAAGTCTCAAAAGCATCTTTAAACAAAGTGGGCCAAAAGAAACCCGAGTCTAAGACTTTTCTTGTTGTCTGTTGAGGACCAAAATGACCTCCAGTTTGAGAGGCATGACAAAAATGAAGAATGGATTGAGCCTCATGGTGGGAAACACATCACCTAATCACCTGGTCACTACAAAATTTCCACATAAATGGATCATCCCACACATAGTATTTGAAATCACTTTTAAGTTTGTGCATTTGTGTTCTTGATGCATCTGTAGAAAAGACTCCAACAACTAGATAATTAACTAAATCAGCAAACCAAGGAGTTACCTCACGCAACTGTAGTAGGGTCTTCATCCATTTATATTCTACTCAAATGATCTGCCACCAAATTTTTAGTTCCACTCTTATCTTTAATCTCTAAATCAAATTCTTGCAATAACAACATCCACCGGATCAATCTCGGTTTTGCTTCTGGTTTCTTCAGCAAGAACTTCAAAGTTGCATGGTCAGTAAAAACAACTACCTTCGAACCTAGAAAATATAATCTAAACTTATCAAGTGCAAAAACAATAGCTAAAAGTTCATTTTCAGTGGTAGTATAATTAGCCTGTGCAGAATCTAAAGTCCTAGAAGCATAATAAATAACATGGGCATCCTTACCAATCCTTTGTGCGAGGAATGCTCCCACTGCATAGTTAGATGCATCACACATAATTTCAAAAGGGAGGGACCAATTGGGTGGCTGAATTATGGGAGTAGAGGTCAGTGCTGCCTTTAAGAAATCAAACGCCTTTTTGCATTTGTCATCAAAGGTGAAACTGACATCTTTTTGATGCATATTTGACAGCGAAAGAGCTATCTTGCGGAGATCCTTGATACAGTGCCTGTAAAAACCTGCATGGCCAAGAAAAGAACGAATCTCGCAGATGCATGTTGGGTAAGGCAAAGTAGAAATCACATCAATCTTGGCAGGATCCACTTCTATCCCATTTTTAGAGATCACATGTCCCAAAACCATGCCTTGTTCAACCATAAAATGACATTTTTCATAATTTAGCACAAGGTAAGTTTCAATACATCTATGCAAAACTCTATCTAAATTTTTCAAGCATGCATCAAATGAGGAACCATACATAGTAAAATCATCAATGAAAACTTCAATACAATTTTCTATCAAGTATGAGAAAATACTAATCATGCAGCATTAGAAAATATCAAGAGCATTGCATAGGCCAAAAGGCATCCTCATATAGGCAAATGTGCCGAAAGGGGAAGTGAATGTGGTCTTTTCTTGGTCCTCTGGTGCAATATGGATCTGAAAATAACTAGAAAACCATCAAGAAAACAATAATGTGAATTACCAACCAACCATTCAAGCATCTGATCAATGAATGGTAAAGGAAAATGATCCTTTCTAGTTGCCTGGTTTAGTCTCGTGTAATCGATGCATACCCTCCAGCTGTTCTGCACTCGTGTGGGGATAAGTTCGTTATTTTCATTTTTAACCACTGTGAGTCCAGTTTTCTTAGGGACTACCTGCACCTGACTCACCCATTGACTATCAAAGATGAGGTATATAATGCCTGCTTGCAAGAGCTTGGTCACTTCTTTTTTTACATCATAAAAAATTAATGGGTTAAGTCTCCTTTGGGGCTGCCTGACTGATTTTACCCCATCCTCTAGTAGTATCCTATGCATACACATGGATGGGCTAATACCAAGAATATCAGTCAAGGTCCATCCGATTGCCTTTATGTGTTTTCTCAAAATCTGCAACAACTTCTCTTCCTGTTCATCTTCAAGTTTGGCTGAAATAATCACAGCTAACTTGTCACTTTCTTCTAAATATGCATATTTCAAATTTTCAGGAAGTGGTTTAAGCTCTATAGTCGGTGGTTGTTAAATGGAAGGTACAACACCAGTGGCCGAAACTAAGTCTACAAAATCAATTATGTTAGTAGAAATATCAATATTAGCACAATGATCAACCTACAAGGCAACTTCGATCTCAGTACACACAGAGCACAATTGAGTGTTTGTACAAAATTCACAAGTATAAGTATCATCAAAACCAGACAATGAAGGAAAATCAGTAGCAAACATATCGGGGTAAGTGTCATCAACCAAATCAGCAAGCAATTTAATTTGAAAGATATAATGCTCTTCCATGGGGTGTTTCATAGCATCAAAGATGTAAAATTTTACAATGCTATCACCGAATTCCATGGATAGATTTTCAGCATGCACATCAATTTTTGTTCTAGCAGTTTCAAGAATGGCCTACATAAGATGATAGATGCATTGTTGGACTTATTATCTCCCTCCATATCCAGAATGTAAAAATCTGCAGGAAATATTAATCCATTAACTCGAACATGTACATCCTCCACAAGTCCAGCAGGATGAGCATTGCTCCTGTTCGCCAATTAAACGGTAACACATGTACTCTGTAAAGGTCCAAGAGCAAGAGAGTTAAAAATAGATGTAGGCATAACATTAATGGAAGCTCCAAAATCTAACATAACATTTTCAAATTGACTATTGCCTATGGTACATAGAATGGAAAAAGTTCAAGGATCTTTGCATTTTTGAGGCATGGGTTGAATGAAGGCTAAAATATTTCGCCCCATGTTTACTCTTTCATTACCTTTTAACCTTCTCTTGTGTGTGCACAAATCTTTTATAAATTTTGCATATCTTGGAATCTGTTTAATTGCTTCAAGGAGGGGAATGTTCACTTCCACGTTCCTAAATGTATCCAGGATCTCCTTGTCCTTATCTTCCTCGTCCATTTTCTTAGTCTTCACTGCCCTTTGAGGAAAAGGAAGTGGTATATTTTGCTCAACATCAATAGTTTCAGGTATCAAAGTGTCTTCAGCAACCTTGTTATTTTTCACTGCAGTTTCAAGTACCTTTGGTATTTCAACAGCTTTCCCAGACCTCAATGTAATTGCACTAACACTGGGAGCATTTGGATTTACTACTGATTGTGCAGGCAATTGGTTTGAGCCATGAGTCTGCAATTGATTAATTGAAGTGGCTAGCTTACCAATCTTTGTTTCCAAATTTTGAATGGTAGAATATGTTCTTTGTTGAAATTGGAGATTCTGGACATCCATCTGTTTAACGAGGTAATCTAATGAAGGTGCATTGTTTTGCTGTTGAGGAATATTTTGCTGCTGCTGCCTAGGTTGCTGTTGTGCAGATGAATTCCCCCATCTCAGGTTGGGATGGTTTCTCCAACCAGGAGTGTACCTGTTAGATGATAGATCATACTTGGCTTGAGGATTGTATATATTTGCTGCATATGCAAATAGTTTTCCTTGCAATGTAGGACATGATTCTGAAGGATGCTCTGGAGAAGTGCAAATACCACTGCTTGAGTTTTACCTATTGCTAATTTTTTTACTAAAGATGTAAGCTCATCAAGTTTTCCTTCTAAATTCTTGTGGGAAGAAGCTTGAATTTCATTCACACCTTTTTTTAACACTGTTGAATTGCTTCTAGTTGTAAACCGTTGAGAATTAATGGACATGTTTTCAATCAAAGCCCTTGCCGCTTCTGGGGTCTTATCAACAAGTGCTCCCCCACTAGCAGCATCCAAAATTCTTCTATCCATAGGTAGCAAGCCTTCATAAAAATATTGGATGAGCAATTGTTCAGAAATCTGGTGATGAGGACAACTTGACACTAATTTCTTGAATCTCTCTCAATACTCATGTAATGATTCCCTGTCAATCTGCCCGATGCCACATATTTCTTTTCTGATTGAAGCAGCTCTTGAGGCAGGGAAGAATTTTTCTAGAAACAATATCTTGAGATCATTCCAACTTGTAACAGAACCTGGTTGAAGTTAGTATAACCAGTCCTTGGCAGCATCTTGGAGTGAAAATGGGAAGGCTCTCAGCTTAATGTGGTCTTCTTGTTGAGACAAACTCTATATTTTAAGTTTTGATGAAAATAAACAAAGGTTAATTAAGAATGTTAATTATGATTCTAAATGTTATGTTAATTTAACTTGTGCTTTTGAGTGGATTTAATTAAGAGCATAATCAAGCAAATCAAGAAAAGAATTTAATTAAGAGCAGAATCAAGCAAATCAAGAAAAGACAACAACAAGATCATTCTGCATCATAACAGAGAATGATCTTCAGCTTCAACAAATTATCCATCACAGCATATTGGTCAAATCTTTTCTATCCCTGTGATAAATAGTCCGCTCTGGAAATCATTCATATCTAATCAGTACATGGCAAGGAACAAGTAGGAATCATCCAGACTCAAAAAGGTTATTTGATCGCAAAGATCAAAGGCATGATCAAGAGACTGCTCTACTCAGAACTTGGATGGCTGATCATCTTGCTCCCAAGCTGGGAATTCCACCTCCGCCTCCTCATCCGGTGCCTCCTCCCTCTCAGATCCCTCCTGCTGGAAAATCCTCCTCCTCCGAAGGATCTTCTCCCTCCCTAGCATCTTAGGTCTATCCCTTGTGTCTTTTTGGATGACAAAGGGGGAGAATTAAGTTAGATTTTCTTTTATTCTGTTACTGTTCTCTTGTTGTTCTGCATCTTTTATTGTATCTTTGCCAAAATTAATGAACTTTTGTTATCTTTAATGAAACTCTTTCTGATTGCATTCAAATATTTTATTTTATGTTGAATTAACAAATGCACAAATTGAGGGGGAGCTGTTACAGCTCTTTATATTAGAATCAAATTAAAATCTAAATTAACATGTTTGTCATCATCAAAAAGGGGGAGATTGTTGAGACGAACTCTCTATTTTAAAGTTTTGATGAAAATAAACAAAGGTTAATTAAGAATGTTAATTATGATTCTAAATGTTATGTTAATTTAACTTGTGCTTTTGAGTGGATTTAATTAAGAACAGAATCAAGCAAAGCAAAGAAAACAACAACAAGAACACTAAAACAAAGAAAGAGCTACAGCCTCGAAAAAGTTCATCACAGCATGTTGTTCAAAGTTTATCTACATCGTTAACAAAGAATCTGCTCTGGAAATCACTCATATCTAACAAACACATGGCAAGGAACAAGTACAAATAATCCAGACTCAAAAAGGATATTTGATCGCAAAGATCAAAGAGTTTAAACATGGACAAAAGTCATGACGGCTTAAGAACTCCAAAATTCAAATGTCAAGAAAACTTGATCAAACTGGGTATATGACAAGACAAGAACAAAGGAAATACAGAACATTTAAAACGGGAACTCCAGAATGATTATTGAAGCTCAAGAAAGTTCAAACTGATAAACCAAGAACTTAATCATTCTCCGTTTTTCTGCACAGAGACAGCAACTCTGTTTCTCTTTGTTTTAATCTGCAATTCCTCTTCAACCTTCTCTAGCTACACTCAAGACTCAAGGCAGATAATGTACCATCCAAGATCAATGAAGAAATGTCAAAGAAAGGACAGAAATGCTTTCAATGCTAAACCATTAAAGTCAAAAAGCTATTTCAAAGAAGTATTATTTTTATTCTAAAAATAATGTTTTGGTCAAAAAAGCATGGCCTCTCCAACAGCTATTTTGTACATCTCCAGCCTATAAATAGAAGGCCATTATCTCAGTTCTCAGCAAGAAATTCAAGTGCTAAGTAATCAACATTATACAATCACACTTAAACTTGAAATTCTGCAAAACAGAGGAAACATTACTTTCTGCAAATTCGCAAAACAGCCATTGCTGCTCATTCATATATCAGTTGCGAAATTGTCATTAGATACTCTGTAAAGAATCTATTCTCAAACAAGAGTTGAGCAATATCAGATTCTGTCAAATTCAATCATTTGTAAAAACTCAAACTATAAGAGTTTCTTTATAGTTTGTTTAAGATTGCTTCCTATCAAGGTTAGATAGGTGTTGTGATTGCTTTCTGGGTGGAAAGTAATTAAGAAAGAAATAGATCAAGGTTGATTTATTCTAGGTGTTGTAAGATTAAGAAGGTTCTTCATTTTAAACACTTAGTGGAAAATCTCACAGTGTGAGGACTGGACGTAACCCACGTTGGGTGAACCAGGATAAATCTGTGTGTGGTATTCTCCTTCCTTTCTTCTTCTTTATTATACTGCATTAATCATTTGAGATAAAGTATAAACTGATTTTCTGCTAATTAAAGAACGTTCTCTGTTTTATAACATAAACCAAGAACGTTCTCCGTTTTCTGTTTTATAACCAAGATCATTCTTGAGTTATTTTCTTAAGTTTTAACAGGAATTTTTAAAAGGCATATTTACAATTCAAACCCCCCTTTCTTGTAAATCGATATTGTTACTTCAATTGGCATCAGAGCTCGGTCTCTAAAAAGTTCAAAAACACCTAACAAGTGTTAGAGAAAAGATCTAGAAGAATGTCGAAAGCAAAATACATTGTTGAAGGAGGATCCTCAAATCGACCTCCATTCTTTGATGGATCAGACTATTATTTTTGGAAAAACAAAATGCAGTTGTTCTTAAAATCTCAAGACACAGGAATGTGGCGCATCATCACAGATGGAGATTTCACACCAAGGGTTGATCAAGATGACTCGAATTCTGCCTTAAAAAAGGAAGCAGATTGGACAGCAGAAGATAAAGCTAAGGTACTTCTAAATTCTAAAGCTCAATTATTCTTATCATGTGCTTTAAGCAGGGAAGAAAGTGAAAGGGTAGATGAATGCACAACTGCAAAAGAAGTCTGGGATACATTGCAAACTCATCATGAAGGAACAAGCCATGTCAAAGAAACAAGAATAGACATTGGTATAAGGAAATTCGAACTGTTTGAAATGCAAGAAGGAGAAACCATTGATGAAATGTACTCAAGATTCACCACAATAGTAAATGAAATGCGTTCTCTTGGCAAAGCCTATACTGTGCAAGAAAGAGTAAGAAAAATCATGAGGTGTCTCCCAATCATTTGGAGACCAATGGTGACAGCTATAAGCCAAGCCAAGAACCTTGAGTCACTGCCTCTGGAAGAACTAATTGGAACTCTAAGAGCTCATGAGATAGTATTGCAAGAAGACAAACCAGTCAAGAAAGGAAAGGCAATAGCACTGAAAGTCTCTCAAGAAAAAATCACAGTTCCAGTTGAAGAGGAATCAGAAGAGAATGAACAAGGAGATGCTGATGAAATCGCGCTTCTCACTAGAAGAATTCAAAGAATGATGAGAAGAAGAGATCAAATGAAAAAAGGATTTCAAAGCAAAAATCCTAAAACAGAAATTGACAAGAGTCAAGTCACATGTTTTGGATGCAACAAATTGGGACATTACAAAGCAGAATGTCCATCAAACAAAAATCCACCAAAATGATTTCCAGAAGAAGAAGAAGAAGAAGAAGAAGAAGAAGAAGAAGAAGAAGAAGAAGAAGAAGCCAACATATGCTTGATGGCAAAAACAGAGGAAGATAAGGTAATAAATTCTGAACCGTGTCATTTATGTCAACAAATGGGAAATGAATTTGATAACTTGTTAAATGACTCAAATCTTCTTATTCAAAAATGTAGTTCTCTGAAAGAACAGTTTTATAAAGAGAAAGAAGAGAAGGAAAGAAATCAAACTGAAAATAATTTGTTAAAAAAGATGATTCAAGAATTGAAAGAAACAAGAGTTTTTGAAAGTGAAGAATGTCAAGAACATTCTGCGCTACAAACGGAGAACGTTCAACTTAAAAATGAAAACGAACTTCTCAAAACTGATTTACTGAACTTCATTAAAGCCACTGAAACTTTTCACAACATCATGGGATCTCAAATAGGAATTTTTGATAAAGTTGGTCTTGGTTTCAATCAAACCCAAAAAACCAAACTCTATGAAAACTTCCTTGTCGCAGAAAGAAAGGAAGAAAAATGCAAGACTAGATGCTCATATTGTAAAAAACTTGGACATTTGGAATTTGCTTGCTACTCTAGAAAAAGGGATGAAAAAATTGAAAGAAAGAAGTTTTTGAAACAGGAGAATCATCCTGTCACAATTGTGTCTAAGAAACAGCAAAACGGAGAACGTTCTCCAGTTTGTCTCCCAAATGGAGAAAGTTCAAAATTACAAGTTGAGCGTTTCAAAAACTCTTTTAAACCAAAGTTCAAATCCTCTAATTCCTATGTTGTTAAATCCATTTCAAAATCAACAACTAACAACACAGCTGCTTCTAAAACGAGAATGATATACCACTTAAAAACTAACTCTCAAGGACCCAAAACAAAGTGGGTACCTAAGACTAAAATGATATCACCTGCAGGTTGGTTTTCAAAATACAAAGAGAAAGCCTTGGTTCTTGGACAGTGGCTGTTCAAGGCACATGACAGGAGATAGAAATTGTTTCATAACCTTCAGCAAGAAGGATGGTGGTTCGGTCACATTTGGAAATGATGATCAAGCTCAAATTAAGGGAAATGGAACAATTGGTAAGACAAACTCTGCTCAAATAAATGATGTCCAATACGTGGAAGGATTGAAACACAATCTATTAAGCATAAGTCAGTTATGCGACAATGGATGCGAAGTCACTTTCAAGCCAAAGGTATGTGAAATCAAGAAAGCTAAAACTGGAAAAATTCTGTTTTCTGGAAAGCGAAAGAAAAATTTATATGTTTTATATCTTGAAGAATTACCTGATGAATCATGCTTTAATCAATAAAGATAAATGGATCTGGCATAAAAGGGCTGGACATATCAGCATGAAAACGATTTCAAAAATCTCCAAACTTGATCTTGTTAGAGGTTTACCAAAACTTAATTTTGAGAAAGACAAAATCTGTGAAGCTTGTGCAAAAGGTAAGCAAGTCAAGAGCAGCTTTCATACAAAAGATTTTGTATCAACAAATAGAACTCTTGAACTACTTCACATAGATTTATTCGGGCCTGTCAAAACAACAAGTCTAGGAGGAATGAAATATGGTTTTGTTATTGTTGATGATTTCTCAAGATTTACATGGGTTCTGTTTTTAAAACAAAAAGATGATGCATTTGAATCATTTAAAACATTTTGTAAAAAGGTGCAGAATGAAAAGGACTCCAGCATCATCTCTGTAAGGAGTGATCATGGAGGAGAATTCATAAATGCCTCATTCAAAAGCTTTTTTGATGAACTTGGTATATCTCACAATCTTTCATGTGCAAGAACTCCACAACAAAATGGAGTTGTTGAAAGAAAGAATAGAACACTACAAGAAATGGCAAGAACTATTTTAGAAGAATCAAATGTTGAAAGGTATTTTTGGGCAGAAGCCATAAACACTTCTTGCTATATCTTGAATCGTGTATCTATCAGAAAAATCATCAACAAAACTCCATACGAAATCTGGAAAAACAGAAAACCAAACATTTCTTACTTTCATATTTTTGGTTGTTACTGTTACATACTAAACAACAAAGATCCTATTGGAAAATTTGATGCAAAATCCGATAAAGCGATCTTTCTTGGATACTCAACCGAATCTAAAGGTTATAGAGTGTTCAATTTAAGAACTAATGTTGTTGAAATTAGTATGCATATATTGTTTGATGAGTTTGATGATCTAGATATAAGTAAAAAGGATGAGGAAGAAGAAACTCAAAATGAAACACAGCAGGAAACAAGTCTGCAGAAAACAGAGATTGATAAACAATCTCCGTTTCATTCTCCACCAAAAAGCTGGAAAACCATTGGAGATCATCCTCAAACTCAGATCATTGGAGACACAGCTGATGGAATCCGAACCAGAAGATCATTCAAAAATGATGACGACAGCATGGCAATGATATCTCAGATTGAACCAAAGTCAATCAAAGATGCTATTACTGATCAGTTTTGGGTAAATGCCATGAAGGAAGAACTACTGCAGTTTGAGAAAAATGAAGTTTGGACTCTAGTACCAGATCCGTTAGATCAAACAGTTATTGGCACTCGATGGGTATTCAGAAACAAGCTTGATGAAGAAGGTAAGGTTGTTAGAAGCAAAGCAAGATTAGTAGCTCAAGGCTACAATCAACAAGAAGGTATAGACTATGATGCAACATTTGCTCCAGTTGCAAGGTTAGAAGCTATTCGAATACTTCTTTCATATGCATCTCATAAACTCGTCAAACTGTTTCAAATGAATGTAAAAAGTGCTTTCTTAAATGGTTTTTTAAACGAACAAGTGTATGTAAAACAACCCCCAGATTTTGAAAATCAATCAAAACCAAATCATGTTTTCAAACTTACCAAAGCACTATATGGCTTAAAGCAAGCACCAAGGGCTTGGTATGAACGGCTGAGTTCATTTCTAATTAAAAACAATTTTCAAAGAGGAAAAATCGATACTACGTTATTTAAAAAAAACAGAGGGAAATGAATTACTCATTGTTCAAGTGTATGTGGATGATATCATTTTTGGATCAACAAATGAAAAACTGTGTGAAAATTTCTCAAAACTTATGCAAAGTGAATTTGAAATGAGCATGATGGGTGAATTAAGATACTTTCTTGGTTTACAAATCAAACAATATGAAAAAGACATTTTTATTTGTCAGGAAAAGTACATCAAAGATCTGTTGATCAAATATAACATGAATGAGTCAAAAATTATGACAACTCCCATGCATCCATCTACTTCTTTAGAAAAAGATGAAAATGGCAAATCTGTGTCTGAAAAAGAATATCGAGGAGTGATCGGTTCTTTGTTGTATCTAACTGCTAGTAGACCAGATATTGTGTTTGCAGTAGGATTATGTGCTCGATTTCAATCAGCGCCAAAGGAATCCCACTTAACAACAGTTAAACGCATATTTAGATATCTCGTTGGAACAACTAATCTTGGTCTTTGGTATAGAAAAGGTTTCCATTTTGATATTATAGCATACTGTGATGCTGATTATGCTGGAGACAAAGTTGAAAGAAAAAGCACAAGTGGAGCATGTCAGTTCTTAGGCGAAGCATTAATCAGTTGGTCGTGCAGAAAACAGAACACCATAGCACTATCCACAACTGAAGCCGAATATGTGTCAGCTGCAAACTGCTGTTCACAAATTTTGTGGATTAAAAACCAACTTCAAGATTACTCTGTAAGCTATTCCAGTATTCCAATTTATTGTGATAATACAAGTGCTATAAATTTGTCCAAAAATCCAATTCAGCATTCTAGATCAAAACATATTGAAATAAAACATCATTTTATTCGTGATCATGTCAATAAGAAAGATGTTGAATTAATCTTTGTTGATACTCAAAATCAACTTGCTGACATTTTCACAAAGCCTCTTGTGGAGGATAGTTTTAATTCAATCAAAGAAAAACTGAGAATCATGAAAAATCCAGAAAATTCTGGTTAAAATCTGCTTCTGCAGAAAACGGAGATCGTTTATCAGTCTCCGTTTCGCGATTCATCATTCTCCGTTCTGGAAAAAGCAACAGTCTGCTTTTCCCTCTCAAAAATCAAAAAAGGCAAATCTTGGCATTTATTACACGTGCCCTTGTGTATGAAGCTAGAGTGCTGACACATACACTCCCCAATCCCCCAAAATGCTTTTCCTATTTCCCTAAGTACAAACTGTTACTATTGGGCAGCATACTCATCATTACTTCACCTTTTTCTCTCCATCCTCTCAAGTCAGAAAACTGTTTCTCTTCTCACCTTCTTTTCCCCAAAAGCTGGACTAATCTTTCTCTCTCTCTAAACCACGTCCACTGTTCATCTTCTTCATCATCTTCTTCTCAAAAACGACCATGGCTCGAACCAAACAGTCTGCACGAAAAAATGCCTCTCCCTGTACACCACCATATTCGTCTTCCTCATACCAATCCATAAAACGTTCTCCCTCTCCACCACCTCACCCATCACCACCACACACATCTTCTGCCTCTCCCTCTTCTCACACTAGTCAAGAAGTTCTAAACCTCATTCCTCTGTCTACCTTTCTTCCACCACTATACACTCGTCCT
>NC_021163.2:37626988-37635544 GCF_000331145.2 Cicer arietinum | reverse complement strand
AGACAAAACCTAAAAACGAGTCAGAAACCCACCTCTCCAGAACATTCTCCCGAATGTTCCCCACCACAAGAACGTTCTCCGACTGCTCCTCCACCAGAATCTTCTCCACATCCACAATCCTCTCCACAAAAGCATACCAAACGGTCTTCATCTCCTCAGCCTTCCCCTATCTCCACGTCTTCTGATTTTGAACCGTCTCCCCCAACTAAGAAACCAAAACAGAATACTCCTCATCTAATCTCCCCTGCCAAATCAAAACTCTTCAATGAAAAATGGGCTCAACGCCCAATTAGGATAGGCCGAGTTTTTGTTTTTGACAATCTTGTTGTAGATGGAAATGCTGTTTAGCACCATACTGATGTTCTTGGTTGTACTTCATTCTTAAAGATCTCTGAATCTTATTTCCCAGATGTTGTCCGTGCATTCTACTGCAATGCCAAAACTTTTGCTGACAAATCTCTTTTTATCTCAACAATTAAGGGAGTGGAAATCAGATTGACTCCAGACATTTTGGCCACCATCCTTCAGCTACCAACAGAAGGGCCATCTGTTTTTGGTGACAACTGGTATTCGGCTTTGGGTCTTAGAAAGATAGATGTTTTGGCCGATCTGTTTGAAGAAGACTCCACACGATTTTTGGCCACTTATCTGAAGCCTCTTCCCAAAGTATTCAACAACATGTGTCAACATACCCTGATTCCACACTGTGGAAGTCATGAGTATGTATCTGATAATGACGCCTTGCTCATTTATCATCTTTTAAACTGCAAGAGATTGAATCTACCTCATATTATTCTCCAGCACATGATCTGTGCAGCCAAAAAGGATTACAAAAAGAATATTGTACCTTATGGCATGGTCCTGACTAAAATCTTCAGGCATTTTGGAGTATCTCTTGCATCTGAAAAATATTTGATAAAAATTTCCAAGTTTTCCACCAAGAACCTATCTCACATGCGTAAAATCGCTTCTGCTCCAACACCTACTCCTCCATCCTGTCCCACCTCTCTCAAAAGGAAAAGATCATCAGGAAAACGACCTTCCACAAATCCTATTTCCTTCTCATCTCCTTCTACTGATCCTAAGGAAATCTCAGACAAAATTCCTACACCAGAACGTTCTCCACCTCCTCCAGAACGTTCTCCAGAACATATCCCATCACCTTCCACTCTTTTTGCTCAAACATCTGGCATAGTCTCTTCAGCTATTCCCTCGTATAAACTTCACTCCCCCATCCACGACTTTAGTACTTACTTGTCTAATCCACTTTTATCCACCATGTCTCCACTATTTGTTTCACCTCAGAAAAGCAGCTCATCCATTTTTGGCATAAGTCAGTTTTTGAACTTTCCCGCTACTGCTGGCCCCCTACCATTTGTCTCATCTTCTTTTGCCTCTATTCCATCCTTATCTACCATACCTATTCCTTCCAACACAGTTGTTGCTACCTCTTCTCAACCCTCCGCTCACCTTCCCTCCACTTCCACCTTAGCTGCACCCTCCAACTCTGATATCATGGCTGCTCTCCAGATCATCATGGCAAGACAAGTTCAGCATGATCAAGAGACTGCTTTACTCAGAACTTGGATGGCTGATCACCTTGCTCCCAAGCTGGGAATTCCACCTCCGCCTCCTCATCCGGTGCCACCTCCTTCTCAGATCCCTCATCCTGGCAAATCCTCCTCCTCAGAAGGATCTTCTCCCTCCCTAGCTTCTTATTTCTATCACTGTTATCTTTTTGTATGACAAAGGGGGATAATTAAGTTAGATTTTGATTTATTTTGTCAAAGTTTTCATTATGTAATTCTGCCACTATTGATGTATCTCTGCCAAAATTAATGTATTTTTGCTATCTTTAATGAAACACTTTTTGATTGCATTCAAATATTTTAATTTATGCTGAATTAACAAATGCACAAATTGAGGGGGAGCTGTTACAGCTCTTTATATTAGAATCAAAATTAAAATCTAAATTAACATGTTTGTCATCATCAAAAAGGGGGAGATTGTTGAGACAAACTCTATATTTTAAGTTTTGATGAAAATAAACAAAGGTTAATTAAGAATGTTAATTACGATTCTAAATGTTATGTTAATTTAACTTGTGCTTTTGAGTGGATTTAATTAAGAGCAGAATCAAGCAAATCAAGAAAAGACAACAACAAGATCATTCTGCATCATAACAGAGAATGATCTTCAGCTTAAACAAATTATCCATCACAGCATATTGGTCAAATCTTTTCTATCCCTGTGATAAATAGTCCGCTCTGGAAATCATTCATATCTAATCAGTACATGGCAAGGAACAAGTAGGAATCATCTAGACTCAAAAAGGTTATTTGATCGCAAAGATCAAAGGACTCAAAGACAGACAAAAATCATGACGATCTGCATACTCCAAAATTCAAATGTCAAGAAAGTTTGATCAATCTGGGCATATGACAAGACAATAACAAAGGAAATCCAGAACGTTTAAAACGGGAACTCCAGAATGATTATTGAAGCTCAAGAAAGTTCAAACTGATAAACCAAGAACGTTAATCATTCTCCGTTTTCTGCACATCAACTCTCTAGCTACACTCAAGACTCAAAACAGATAATGTACCATCCAAGATCAATGAAGAAACGTCAAAGAAAGGACAGGAATGCTTTAAATGCTAAACCATTAAAAGTCAAAAAGCTATTTCAAAGAAGGATTATTTTTATTCTAAAATAATGTTTCAGTCAAAAAAGCAAAGTCTCTCCAACAGCTCTTGTACCTTCATTAAAGTACATCTACAGCCTATAAATAGAAGGCCATTATCCCGAGTCTTAGTAAGAAATTCAAGCGCTAAGTAATCAACAATATACAATCACACTTAAGCTTGAAATTCTGCAAAAATAGAGGCAACATCATTTTCTGTAATTCGCGAAACAGCCACTGCTGCACATTCACATATCAGTTGCAAAATTATCATTAGATACTCTGTACAGAATTTATTCTCAAACAAGAGTTGAGCAATATCAGATTCTGTCAAATTCAATCATTTGTAAAAACTCAAACTATAAGAGTTTCTTTATAGTTTGTTTAAGATTGCTTCCTATCAAGGTTAGATAGGTGTTGTAATTGCTTTCTGGGTGGAAAGTAATTAAGGTGGAAATAGATCAAGGTTGATCTATTCTAGGTGTTGTAAGATTAAGAAGGCTCTTCGTTTTAAACACTTAGTAGAAAATCTCACAATGTGAGGACTGGACGTAACCCACGTTGGGTGAACCAGGACAAATCTTTGTGTGGTATTCTTTTTCCTATCTCTTTCTTTATTATATTGCATTGATTAATTAAGATAAAATAGAAACTAATTTTCTGCTAATCTAAGAACGTTCTCTGTTTTATAACATAAACCAAGAACGTTCTCCGTTTTCTGTTTTCATAACCAAGATCATTCTTGAGCTATTTTCTTAAGTTTTAACAGGAATTTTTAAAAGGCACATTTACAATTCAAACCCCCCTTTCTTGTAAATCGACATTGTTACTTCACTTATGTGACTCCTTGAGGCTTCATGGTAGAACACACAACATGGAATTTCTTCAAGTGTTTGTGGGGATCCTCACCTGCAAGATCATTAAACATTGGAAGCAAGTGTATTAAACTAGATTTAAGTTCAAATGGTACAGTAACTTCAGGATATGTGATACATAATGCATTATAATTGACATTAGGTGCAGCAAGTTGTCTTAAGTTTCTATTATTCGCATCACCCATATTTTGCAACAACTTGTCAATTTCAGTATCTGACTCTAACTCGTTAACACTAGCAGCTCTACAAGTCTACGACGTAAATGAAATGTCCTATCTATTTCAGGTTCAAGAGAATGAAGATTCACAGAACTAGCCCTAGTCATGCATCATCATAACAATGCAATGCAAAATAACAATTCTGAAAATTCCAACAATGTCCCTAATGCTAAAATTGAAGTGAAAAATCGAAAACCCTACCAAATAAAATCCAAAAAATATAAAAATACCACAAAAAATTTCAAAAAATCAAATAAAGGCAACAACAATTTTTTCTTTTGGAATTTTTGGAGAATATAAAAAATTCAAAAAATTCAAAAAAGGGTCTAAACGAAGGAATTTGGGATTTGGACCGACGTTTCTCGTATAAGTCCCTTATACGGGACTCCTATTCCTTGATTTTTTTTTCTCTCATTTTCTGGCGAAATTTCGTTGCAATCCAAGACAGTCGCCAGAAAACATGGTTTTTATCAGTTAATATTGTTATTAGAGAGTCTCCGGCAACAACGCCAATTTGATCCGTTGTCGCACACAGGTCAAATACAATTAATAAAATGTAAATAGAGGTAATAACTCGAATCGTTTCGCAAGGACTTCTGATATAATAATAAAAACTAAATTGAAAATTGAAATTAAAAAGGGATTTTTTAGATTTTTGATTAACAGATGAGCAAAACGATTAATCCACTTATTCGAGTTTCATACCTATCACATATTCTATCAATGTGTTTAATTTCTAATTTGTGATTCTATTCTTATTTGACTATAGAATTGATCAAACAAACGTAATCAATCCTATGTGAATTTGGTTTCTTTCATTAGATTAAGCATCACAATCATCAAATTATTACACTTAACGATCAAGCGTCGCAAAGTTATAATTCAATTAAATTAGAAACCGAAACCAAATTCTGTCAAATAAATTTAATCAATCATATTGAAATTCAATTTAAGCAATCAAAATATCAATATAATCAAATAAACAAGAATAGAATCATGAATCGAAATTGACAGTGTAACCTGAATCTCAAGGTGTTGATGAATATCTGAACTCGTGGATTAATCTTATAAAATTAACCTTCCATGAAATTAAAATAAAAACTATTTATTTCTTGTAGCAATTTGAATCCTAATTTTCCCGTCCGTAGAAAAGAAACAAAGTTGTCAATATATAGTACTTCATATTGGGCTTTTATGGTTTAAAAACAAGTGACCCGCTAATTAAAATTATTACAAAAGTTCAGATTATGAAATCTGCAATTTAGGCCCAGTAAAATTCGGAATTGGTCTTTTCTTCCAACACAAAGGTTCTAGCTATGATTTTTAGCTTTCCAACGCCTGCTCATATGTGCCAATCCGATATCCAGAGCTCAAGGTATCACCTACAGAGCGAACAAGAGTCAAAATACAAATAATAAAATTATAATTCAAATTCGACCCAAAGTTTAGAAACAAGCTAAAAATATTAATCTAAGCTATAAAGAGCTTTTAAAATACCAAACTAAAAAGCTAGAAACATGTGCCCAAATGCTATGATCATGCACCTTCGTTTTTTAAAACACAATCACTTACTATCACTCATGACTCTCTGAAATCCCACATTTTCGTCTTTTCAAACCATTCAACTTCCTGTTCTTTTCAAACTCTCATGTTTCAATGGCATCAAGTTCATCCTTTATTTAGTTATCTTTCAATGTAATCAACATTCCAACGCTTCAATGCAACCTCGATCAACTTGAGATTCTCCATGAACTAAAGGTCGATATCGCAAACCTAGCGGAGAATGATTTCAACTTCATTGGTGACTGAGTTGCAGTAGGTTTGTTTGAATAGTTCAACCTAGGACAAGATGTTGGTTTGAACGTCCTAATAAATGTTGTTTTGGAGGTTTGTTGATGCAAACGTCAACGTCGAGGTTTCTAGCAGTCTTATTGGGACTTACGATCAAGAACACTCAACAATCTCTAATCGATATCACAAAATGCCCTAACGAAGGAATGATTATTGTAAATGGATAAAAATCAAGGGTTGGCCCCTTCAGAATCAACAAGGAACTATTTGAGGATCCAATGGTGAGTTTCAAGTCTGTTCATCTCAAACTTAGGTATCACGTTCTCTTCAAAATCCTTATTTGGTGTGTGATGCGCGGGTTAGTTAAAGACCATATTAGGAAAGATCACAAAGGTCTTATTTGGAACATCTCTCGGGGAATCAAGATAAACCTTTCCCACATCATCTTAGAGCATTTGAGTTCCTGCATCATCAACTCGAGAATAGCTAAAATCAAGACCATTCTCTATTCCAGATTTGATCACTTATTTTCTCTTACATATGTTAAGGAAGTTGGAGGTTCTATTAAAGAGGAACATTTGATTTCATCCTCTACTCTTACTTTCAATGTCTCCATCCGGATCACCTAATAATTGCATTTGACTCAGTGGTGACTCTAGAAAATCCTCGGGTACATGAAGTGGTTTTGTGGCTATTTATAGTTAAAATTTGAGATACAATTTAGTCATTGTTTAATTATGAATTGTATCTTCTTCAGATTCAGTTTGTAAATTCTTCATATTGATTCTGTTTGAATTTTTTTTAGATTGAGTTTATAAATTTGTCAAATTGATTATGTTCATATTTTATTGTAGATAAATCTTGATCAAATCTTGACCATATCTTCTTTTCAATTTGGCCAAAGATTTTCTTCAATTATAAATTTGAATCAAATGATATTTTAGATTTTCTTCAATTATAAATTTGAATAATATCTTATTTTAGATTTTGCTCAATTTATAAATCTAAATCAAATCTTATTTTAGATTTTCTTCAAAAACACGAAACTTTTTTCATACTCTTTGAAGTCAAATATATTGTTCTCATAAAATATTTTTATTATCATGAAAACTCTATGTATAAAGCCAACTTGGTTCCAACTGGACAAACTCGTGCTTTTGAAGATATACGATATAATCATCAAAAATTAAAGACTTGTGTGCTCTTTGAGACCGTCTAAGCGGAACTACTTCAAAAACATCATTCAGCTTAAAAACAACAATCGACTCTAGGATATTATCAGATTATTTTTCATAAATTATTGGGCTAATATATCATCTTCTTGAAAAAACTAGTCATTATTCTGGGTATCTGGAACCATAACACCTGTTGGAAGAGAAGCAAGAGGCATAGGAAGATGATTTTTCATAAATTATTGGGCTACTATATCATCTTCTTGAAAAAACTAGTCATTATTCTGGAGATCTAGAACCATAACACCTGTTGGAAGAGAAGGAAAGGGCATATACATAAAAGCTCGATCTTCCTATAGAATGACTAGTCGTGACATAGAACTCCCACTATCTAATTCGCCTTCAAAGAAAACCACTAAATCAAATTCAATAACTCATGTAGAATGAGATGGATAGTAAAATCTACAACCTCTTGATTTTATGTACACTACCCAAAAAATAGGATTTTACAGCGCTTTTTTTAAGCCATTTATAGCGCTTTTTTTAAGCCATTTATAGCGCTTTTTCAAAACAAAAAAGCGTTGTAGAATCGAACGCTGTAAAAAGATACAACAACGCTTCTTCAAATAAAAAAGCGCTATAAAAAATGTAGATATATTGTGCGCTTGTTATGCACCTTTTACAGCGCTTATTTGAAAAACCGTTGTAAAATGTGCATTCAATATATGCATTATTATTCACCTTTTAGAGCGTTTTTTCAAATAAGCGCTGTAAAATGTGCACTATATGCATTATTATGCACCTTTTACAAAAAAACGTTGTAAAAGGTGCATTCAAAATCTGCATTATTATGCACCTTTTACATATATTTAATAAGCGCTGTAAAATGTCATTTTTAGCGTAGTGGTAGTAGCAACTAAAGAAACCACCAACACTGATTAATTAAGGTGATGGATTTCATGCCTACATGAGTGTGTGAGTCGCCTTTATATAGGTTCTGACACTTCGGTTCGACTACAAGAAAATTTTCAAGGCAGCGAAGTTGTATTCGATTTTTATAGGCATTTAGGATTTTCTTCGAAAACTCTCAAGGTTTTATTAGGACTAAGTTTGTAAGACTTGTATAAACCCCAAACATCATATATTCTCTATTGCTATAGGGGTTGTTATACCCTACAATTATCCTTAATTTTACTCAGGTACATATTCAAACTGTTAACAATGAAAAGAGGAAGAAGAGAACAACCACTCTAGGGTTTCATAACATATAATGAACCAAAACCAAAGTTAATAGGGTTACAATGAGTATATATATAAAAGAATAGAATTGTCTAAAATACCCTTACTACTAATATATAATAATATTATCTAACATCTCCCCTCAAACTCACGATGCATTAACATGGAGCATCGAGAGTTTGTCAACTAAAAAATGAAAACATTTAATGGAATGCATCTTTGTGAACAAATCAACAATCTGTAAAGAAGAAGAGACAAACGGTATAGTAATGATTCTATGCTGAAGATGATGACGAGAGGGGTAACGAGGAGGATCAACAATCGTAGGAGGTGGTTGGATAGCCGGGGGGGGACAAGAGGGATGTCACCAAAGAAGAAGCAACAATCAAAGAGAAGAATCAAGCCAACAAAAAATCAAACCGAAAAAGGAGCGATCAAAAAAGGAGCAACAACCATATCAAAATCAACAGATAGGAACAACCAAAGAAGTAGCACCACGAAACCAAATCCAAACAAACCAAATAGAACCAAACAAAACTAAATCATATCAAACCAAACTAAATAAAGAGAGAAGCAAC
>NC_021163.2:37621547-37626811 GCF_000331145.2 Cicer arietinum | reverse complement strand
AGAACCAAACCAAACTAAACTACACCAAACCAAACTAAACAAAGAGAGAAGCAACAAAGCAAATCACTAGAGAGATTAGCAATCAAACAGAAGAAGCAACAGACAGAGCGACAACACAGAAGATCAAATTTTTAGCCTCATCCAAGTATCCAACCCTTCCTAGAAGGTCAATCTTACAACCATAATGCTCAATTTGAGGCACAATTCCAAATCTCTCCATTTCTTTGAAGCATCTTCTTCCGTCCTCTACCAAACCACAATGGTTGCAAACAGATAACACACTAGTCATTGTTATCTCATTCGTTCAAATCCTTCCCGTAACATTGTTGCGAATACTTCTAACGCTTCCTTCGCACAACCATTGACACCATAACCATTCATCAAAGCATTCCACGACGATGTATCTTTTTCATTCATCTCCTCAAAAAGCAATTTAGCTTTTCCAATTTCCCCACATTTTGCATACATATCAACCAAAGCATACACATGAACATCTTCATCAAGTCGGTTCCTTTGCACAAACCCATGAATCCAAACACCCAAATCCAAAGAACTCAAATCAGCAACAGCAGGAAGAACACTCACAACCGTCACTTTATTCATTTCCACATCCAAACGTCCCCTCATTTCCCAAAACAACCTCAACGCATCGTGCGGTCGTCTATTCTCACAATATCCCCTAATCATCGCATTCCAACTAAGCACATTCTTGACAGGCATACAATCAAACATAACCCTAGCCGCCACAACATCATCATCCTCACAATAACCATGAACCATACTAGTCCAAGAAATAACATTCTTATCCTTCATCTTATCAAACAAATCCCTCGCCAAATCCATACACCTCATTTTCACATACCCATCAATCATAACATTAGAAGCAGCAATATCTCTATCAGGCATAACATCAAAAAGCTTCATGGCCTCACTCATATCCCCACACCTAGCATACCCAACAGTAACAGCAGTCCAAGAAACCAAACTTCTCACAGACATTTCATCAAACACCTTCCTAGCACTACCTAAAAAACCAAACTTCACATACATATCAACCAAAGAAGTCCCAACATACAAATTAACACAAAACCCATTTTTCAAAACAACACAATGAACCTCCAAACCTTCTCTCAAAGCAAACAAATAATGATAGGAAAATACGACAAACACAATCACTGAGACAAAATAAATTAGGGATAACCTGGTGCTGTGCAAGCACAATTTCTCCCCCTACAGACGTCGTTTTACCGATCCGACCGTTGAAGACGAAGACCTGAATGTAACGAACCTGCTGTCAAAATATCAGCCAAATCCAACGGTTAACCAATGTGCAATCGATGTTTTTGTGAGACTGATTTAACAAAATCAGAAATAGGGTTACTCTTCTCTTTTCTCTTTTGGTGGTTGTCTTTTCTATCAAAATAGTCTCTCTCTTCTCTACGGTAGATCCCAAAATCAGGATGATAATTCTCAATCATCTCTTCATAACGATCAACCAAAATCCTCCAATAACCATGCAAATAATAATGATTCTCAAAGTAAACTTTACCACCCCATTGTTCTTTTTAGCTCGGTTGGTTAGAGCGCCAAACCCTAATGGGTTGTGGAAAGGTTTATATAACCCTAATAAATTTTTTTTTTTTTTTGCGCAGTGAACAGTACCGCGCGATGAACATTGCTACGACTGATCTACTAAAAATAAACGAAAAGCTACAAAGAAGGGGTAAACCAGAATTGGGACACGGTTTACCGAAAAAATCTCACTGAATATTGGAATGTTAGAAAAGAGAAACTATAATTATATTCCCTAATTGTTGGGAACTCGACAGCGGAATAGAGGCGGGATCGTTCAAGGAGGATCGAAATAGGCTCTAGATACCATGTTAACAATGAAAAGAGGAAGAAGAGAACAACCACTCTAGGGTTTCATAACATATAATGAACCAAAACCAAAGTTAATAGGGTTACAATGAGTATATATATAAAAGAATAGAATTGTCTAAAATACCCTTACTACTAATATATAATAATATTATCTAACACAAACCTCTGGCGAATTTACTTAGAGTGCAAAAAAGGTTATTGTCGGAACAACATTTTGAGAACCTTGGTGATGGGTACCATCTTGGAACTAGTTAGACGACGTGCTTCTATATTTTTAAAGCTTATCATCACCTTCAAAAAGTTGGAGAAATATTTCGTACACGTCGAGAATGTTAGTGTAAAATAGATTAATACATGATTAATACATGTGTACGGTTACCTAAGCCCTACTAGAGATAGTCAGCAAAGGAAAGCTTATTCTCATTTGTAATGTTTAGGGGTTATTGATAGATGCTTGTTTAATATTTGGTGTGATATGTGTTATGTATGTGATTACTTGTACTACATGTTAATTGTAATACTTGATCGTATGATTGTTATTGTTTAGTTAGGGAGACCGATTTGTCTAATTAAGTTATTAGGATGATTGTGTGAGGTTAGGAAGTGTGGGGAACGTGAGAAACATGAATTATGAATATCGAAGATTATTGTAGTATTTAAGGAATTGATAAATGGGTATGATGGAATGTACTTGATCTAAGATGTTGATATTATGATAATAATAATAATAATAATAATAATAATAATAATACTTGAATGGAAATTTAGGACTTATGGGATTGTGATACCAATATATTATATGAGAAATCATATAAACTTGCATGAGGATAGTTAATTCCACTGTAGTGTGCATAGTCTCACGAAGTTGATTTGTGGTCGAATCTTGATGGAGATTATTATTATTGCTAACATGGTGAGATTAGTGTCTTGACCAATTCTCAGAGCAACCGACTTATAACATTTAGACTCCATGAGAAGACAAGTGTCATCTAAACGTTATTTAGAAGATATTGGTGTCATGTGGTCATCTGATACCTAACCATTATTTATGGGGTATTCTCGACAACATAAAGTGGCTTGAGTCAGCATACGTTACACTTCATCCTCACATTTATACTTGTATGTAAATATTAGTCCCTATTTATTTGTTTTCATGCACTTCTATTTTAACATGTTTTATTGTTGTGCAAATTATTTAGGCATGTATACGGAGTAAAAAACAGGCAGTATAATAAAAGTTTGTTTCCATGAGGATTGATTATGTTAAATACTTGATTTGCTGTCGCACACGGGTCAAGTATGAGTAATAAAAATGTAGCGTAGGACTTCTAACTTATATTAACCAAATTTAGAATCAATGAAAACAAAAAGGGGGGTTTCGAATTTAGTTTCAAACAGATTGAGTAAACAAATTAAAGCCACGTATATTGAAATTACTAATCCACCAGTTCGGGAATTTCCGACCTATCACAGATTCTATAAATAGGCTCAATTTCTAAATTGTGGTTCTATTCATGTTTGACTATAGAGTTGATTAAACAAGGTTAAATCAGTCCTATGTGAATTTTGCTTCTTTGACAGGATTAAGCATCACAATAATTAATGAATTATAGTTAACAAGCAAGCAAAGAAAAACTACAATGAATTAGATTAGAAACTGAATTATGTCAACCTAAATTTATCAATCCTATTGAAATTCGAATTAAGCAACCATAATGATAATGTAATCGAATAAAAAAGGAATTGAATCATCGATGTGAAATTATCATTATAAAATAAACCTCAAGGTCTTCATGAAATTCTGAAATAGTGGATTAATCTTAGGAATTTAGCCTTCAATGAAAATAAGAAAAACTACCTATTGTGTGTGAGTCCAAAAACAAAATGTCCTCAACCCTAAAAAAATTAAAAATATATAGTACTTGTTTTGGACTTTAAAACAAGTGGTCTAATACAAAAAATTATTACAAAAGCTATGGTCACGTAATCAACAGTTTTGACCAAGTATAGTTTCGACTTGGGCTTTTTCTCCAAAATAAAAGTTGTAACTCTGACTCTTAGCTTTCCAACGTCTGCTTGCACGTGTCAATTCGATATACAGAGCTCAAGTTATGACCTACAGAACGAGCAATGATCAATATGCAAATAATAACATTAAAACTCAATTACGACCCAAAGCTTAGTAACATCCTAAAAAGCAAATCTAGGATGAAAATAGCTTTTTAAATGTAACAGGACAAAGCCATAAACATGTATGAAAAATGCATTGATCAATACTTTTCTAGACAAATAATTTTGTTTGTTGTAAAAAGAAAAAAAAAACAAATAATTTTGGTAAGAACTTAAAAATAAATTGAGGATAAATATGCAAATTTAGATAGGAGACACTGAATCTAATTTAGAATTTTAGATGACAAAGGCAATTAAATATATAACTAGATGCTAACCCGCGTATTGCGCGAGTATATTTTTATTTATTAAATTTAAGTGGATTTAGAAGAAAAAATATATAAAGTTTTATGTCCTAATTAAGTATTTATATGTATAATATATATACAATTTTATCAATATAATTAATAGAAGAGAAATACCAATTTAGACGAATGACTTGAATAAATAAAGTACCGTATTAATATTGAGATCGTTAGATATGTTAAATATTGAAGTAATATATTTGATAATTGAAATTAAGATATACAATTGAGTTACAAAATATATTACTTTATTGTTGAAACTAAAAATGATTAAAGTAAAATACTTGGAAATACATTCATCTTGTATTTTACTTTATTACTTTTTTGTTGTCTCATTCGATCATTTTAATCATACATCTTTATGGTAATTGTGAAATTTTTTATTTTAAATCGGATATATTAGAATTTTAATTTACAAACATTCAAATTGTTATTAACATTAATAGAGTAATCATAATGATTAACATTTTGGTTTCAAAATCGAAATCCAAAATTTATAACAATTACTTAATATTAATCCTCAAACAATTATAAATATATATTAAATATAAATAATTGCAAATGAATTACTTTAATTTCATACCAATTAACACTATAAAACAATAAATTTAATTTAAATAATTTCAGTAAAATAAAGTTGACCAAAATCCAACAAACATATTTTGTCCATCATTTCTAAATATTTATATGCTATATATATTTACCAATATTAAAAAATGAAAATCAAATATAAATATTTTTTTGTTCTCTCACTCGATCATTTTAATTTGAAAACTAATTACAAAATATTAATTGTCAAACAATTATACAACAAATATAAAAAATTGCAAAATAAATTACTTTAATTTCATGTCTATTACCACGGTAAAACAACAAATCAAATTTAATTAATTTCAATAAAAAAAA
>NC_021163.2:37620832-37621360 GCF_000331145.2 Cicer arietinum | reverse complement strand
CACTATAAAATAACAAATTAAATTTATTTAATTTCAATAAAATTAAATTGATCAAGATTCAAAAAGACATAATTTTGTCAATAATTTATAAATATTTATATATACTACATATATTTACCAATATTCAAAGTTGAAAATTAAATACAAATATTGTTTGTTCTCTCAATCGATCATTTTACTTATCGACCTTTGTGGTAATTGTGAATTTTTTTTACTTTAAATCGGATATATTACAATTTTAATAATTTACAAACATTAAAACTATTATTAATATTAATTGAGTAATCATAATCATTAATATTTTGATTTCTAAACCGAAATCTAAAATTTATAACAATTCAGTTACAAACTATTAAATTGTTAAACAATTACAAGTATACATCAAATACAAATAATTGTAAATGAATTACTTTAATTTCATATCAATTAAAACTATAAAACAACAAATTAAATATAATTAGTTTCAGTAAAATAAAACTAACCAAAATTCAAAGTAAAAAATCAAATACAAATATTATTTTTTTCTCT
>NC_021163.2:37618408-37620001 GCF_000331145.2 Cicer arietinum | reverse complement strand
TGGGTATGATAGGTAGCGAAATTTGTCGGCTGGTCCCATCCCAACTTGGATTTCTTAGATAGTCGCAGTGATAGAATTTCATGTAAGAAACTATACATAGCATTAAGTCACTATGAGCCAAATTGATTTCAAAGATTATATAGAATATAATTGAACTTATGATAGCAAAATTAGAAAAAGACAAAGAGAATAATTTTTTTGTTGCAATGAACCAACCTATACCTCTTTCAGTGTATCTTTGGAGTAGAGTCGGCAATTTCGAAGAATAAGATGATTTTGCGAGGATGGCGAATGACTGAGAAGTCATTAAAAAAATTAGCGATCAGAGGAATTAAAAAAGGAAAAAAATTATTTAGAAATTAAGTAGAAAAAAATGAGGTGAACATGGCACCAAGATTAGAAATAGACAAAGAGAAGAATTTTTTTTGTTGCAACGAACCAACCTATACCTCTTTCAGTGTATCTTTGGCCAACCTATACCTCTCTTTCAGTGTATCTTTGGAGTAGAGTCGGCAATTTCGAAGAAGAAGATGATTTTGCGAGGATGGCGAATGACTGGGAAGTCATTAAAAAAATTAGGGATTAGAGGAATTAAAAGAGGAAAAAATTATTTAGAAACTAAGTAGAAAAAAATGAGGTGAACATGGCACCAAAATTAGAAATAGACAAAGAGAAGAATTTTTTTTGTTGAAACGAACCAGCCTATACCTCTTTCAGTGTACCTTTGGAGTAGAGTCGGCAATTTCGAAGAAGAAGATGATTTTGCGAGGATGACAAATGACTGGGACGTACACAAGAGGGAAGAAGAAATTGTTGGAGGAAGTCATTAAAAAAATTAGGGATTAAAAGAGGAAAAAAACTATTTAGAAACTAATTAGAAAAAATGAGGTGAAACATAAAAACACAAGAGAACTCTCTAAGGCGTACACATAAGCTTTTTTGTTGAGGTGAGATATGTTTGCACATGTGGAAGAAATACTATGAGGTGGCATGATAGTTGACATGAGAGTCTGTTTTAAATATATATAATAGATTTGGTTATAATTTTATTTACATGTGCTTGTATGTTGTAGCATGATATAACATTCATAGAACCATTTGACCTTGGAGGTTTTTCAACTCAGTTATCATGATTTTCAAATGCATTAATACCAACCATCGATTGATGATTATGTCCAATCATGCAACGTTACTATCACAAAGCTTCCCTATGCACTTAAACGTTATTCCTAACTATTTAACATTAATATTTTTTCAAGCACATTAACTTAATCCATATTAAGTCAAACAATTCTATATTTATCCTTTTCCAAGCTCAAAAGGCCAACAATAAAATCTTAGGACAAATGTAGTACATTCTCTTTCTTCGTTTTGAGGCTTTTCTCCTTTTTCTAATAAATATTTATTCGTCTCATTCTCAAAAAGAAAGGACCTCATTAAATCAATAATTTTTTTTCTTTTTTATTGTTGAAATGACTTCCAAACTAGGGACAAAAATTACTCCCAATTTTGCGCACCTTTGATACTCTGTTGTAAATCACTAGCGTACTGTAGCAACTTGTAGCATATGTCCAAACTTCTCCATTCACTCTT
>NC_021163.2:37612303-37618391 GCF_000331145.2 Cicer arietinum | reverse complement strand
CAACATTAATTTTAACTTAAAATATTATAATGTCATAAATTAGAGCTAAAAATAGGTGTAATAATTCACATTTCTTAGAGTTATTAGATATCTTATTTTATATCTCATCCCTATTTTATACTTGTACATAAATTTAGCCTATATTTCTTTGTTTTCTTGTACTTCTATTTTATCATAGGTTATGATATTTGAGACGCAAATAGGGAGACTATTGCAGAAAAAACTATTGAGACGTAAATTTGTAATGCGCCCAAAATTCACAAAGAAAAAACGAAGCGAGTTAGACAAAAAGGGAAGAAACTTGGACAAAAGAAAGAAAGTGACTTAAACAAATGTTTTTTGTCGAAAACCTCAGACCAATCAATTGAATATGGATTAATATGGAATCGATCGAACACTACTCGAAAATGGCTATTTTGCTCAGAACTGAAAAGGGCCAAATGTTCCTGGAAATTATTGCTTCCGTTGGACCATTTGTATTTATATGAATTTTGATCCCTATTCACGGATCTCTCGCTTCAATAAATATAAAAAAGAGGATCAAACATTTTCTTTTGATTTCGGATCAATTCATATTGATTGACTAACTGTATTATGTCGTTTTTAGTAAATACCCTTATTTTTTATTTTCGGTCTTCCAAACAATTCCCGTAAGATGTCTGGCACCATTTTTTGATGATCCTTGAATAAAAAGATTCATTCTCTTATTAAAAAAGAGGAGGTAAAACCAATAAGGATTTTTTTTTTTTTTTTTGATTCATCCTTGGGGTTGAATACCTCATTTAAGAATTGTTTTTGATACAATCCATAAGAATCAATAGAAAAAGAAAATCCCTTATGATACAACAGAACAAGCTGGGTTATAGATAGATTGAATAGATTTTCCATTTCTTGAAATCTCTCTTCTGATTTTAAATCGTGGTGTAACAAATACCCCCTATTTCGGTAATGGAACAGATGAAATAAACCTAAAAGTAGATTTTTGTTCAAGAATGAAATATTATTGAAACTATAAAGTTCATCCTTCGCAACCATATCACATCTTGAATCGGATGAAATCGGAAGAATGGAGACAGTATTTTGTAAATACCTAATTATCTTAACTAGATTGGTTATTTCTTTATTTTTCGATTGCCTCGAAAGAACAAAAGAAACATCTTCTTCTTTTTTTAATAATTTCTAAATTGTAGTAGATCTCTCAGTAGGATTCAAATCCAGATGAAGTTCGGACCATCTATCAGAGAAAAAAGAAGGATTGTCTCTTGTGGGATTCCTAAGAAATTCTTCGATTGCTTCCGGAAACAAATGATTATTATAAAATTTCAAAGTTTCTTTTTCAATCTCTACAAAAAAAAATCACATTTTCAATTTTAGTCTCCACACGAATGTCAATAAATTTTTTTTGCATGTTTACAAAATTGTAAAGAAAAAATCAAACAACAACAAGATCTCGAAATTCGATTTTTGGTCTATATTTTATCTTGAGTTTGTAACGTTTAAAAAATTCATATTTAATTTATCTTAAGTTAAAAAATTCTAAATTTTTGTGGAGAAACGTTTTATAATTTTCTAAACATACTTGCAAAAAAATAATAAAAAATTTAAAAATTGAATGACAATCAAACCTATTTCTTTCCAACTAAGTCTAAAACTACTTGTAAAGTAACTTTGTTAAAAAAATGTGAATTTTTTTATGGTGATTAAAACTGAAAAATTTTAAATTTTAAATGGACTAAAAATTTATTTAATTCTAATTAATATTCATATTAATCTACTTCATTCATATAAATCAAGTAGATCGACTTAATATCTCTTTCGATATCACTAAGTTTGCAAAAGATTGTAGGTGATCAAACTACACGTTTTATATAACAACAAAACAATTTGATTTAAAATAACATTCACAACATCATAACAAAAAATAAAGAAATTACTTAAGATATCATTTCGTTTCCCAACATCAAGTGTTTAGCTCATGGTGTGCTCAACAAAAATAAGAAAATACAAATAAATGAACTTAGCAGATCCTTATCCACTTGTGGCTATCCCTATGGGATCCACTCGTCTGTCTTGAGATGTTACTTTTACCACTACTACCTAATTGTAGTAATAATTCTCTAAAACAACTTCCCAAATTTCTTGAATTTAATTCTACACCTACATACAATCAATAAACCCAACATAATTCTTTCCATAAATATTTCATTACTAAACCTTACCTCTAAAAATATAAACTATTCTATATTATTGAAATAACCTTAAATTAAGCTAATATCACACTTAAAAGGCATTAATTCTTGTTCAATATGGGACAACCACTAGTTCAAAGAGTTAACACACCTCAAACTTAAACCAATGTCTGTTCTGAAGTAATAGTAAAAATAAAGGACTCCACTAAGTTATGTTTTCATAAAATTTTCATCCATCCAAATCAACCCATGAGCAGAATTGTTGTCCTTAATAAGAACATCCTTACTACCTCAAAGAGTTGAATTAATCATTCCTCACTTAGTTGGATGCTTATGTGTGCAATTCAACTTATTGATAAAAAGCATCAATTACTCATACCTTTTACTCATTAATTTATTAAGCACCTTCCTTTGCTGAATCATTTCCCTTAGCACAAGAGAACTGAATCATTTCCCTTAGCACAAGAGAAGTAAGAATTTATATATTTAGCTTAAATCTCATTAGAGATTTTTCAATTAGTACAATTGACCAATTCAAACAATTTTGCGTTGTTGGATTACACAACTTTTGGGTTAAATGACACTCAAAAGCACCAAAGCCACCATTACTCAAATTGGATGTTCTTTATATTTCTTACTTTCTATTATATATATATATATTATGACAGAGTTGCCATATTACATTCTTTACATTAATCTATTTTTGTTTCCTTCATTCTCTCATGCAAAGTTGGAGAAGCATCGTAGTTAATACTTAAATATCTCAATTTAATGATGACTATACCTTTTGACATAGCATGCTCTAAGTGGTCCCAAAAAGAGGCTTAAGGCGGTTTTGAATCATGGCAAATTCTACTAGCAAATTTAAACTTGCTTAGTAAATTTGAGCATATTTTTCACCTAAAAATAGAGTTCATTTATTTCTTATTTATTCACTTCTTGCTTTCCTCAAACTTTGCCAAAATGCTTCCAAAGGTTTTCTGGACTTGTTTGAACTTTTAAATCATCAAATTAAATCATCAATTTGATCGTTATTTTTGTCGATATTTTAGTACAATAAGTCGTATAAATACCATACACATTGGGACAGTTAGCATAAAATAGCTAGTATATATATATTGACCAAACTCTACTAGAGATAAAAATAAAAAAAACAAAAAAATTAATAAAAAACTCGTTAGTGACTCATGAGATTATTAATGAAGTTATATTGGTTGTATGTAGTTTATCTTTGATTAATTGATATTATTTGGGAGATGTTTGATTTAGTGCTTGTGTGATGTTTGTCTATATGTGCCATGTGATACTTTGATGAGATCATAAGATGATATCTCTTTACCAGTAGAATTG
Organism: Cicer arietinum; assembly: GCF_000331145.2. Lineage (NCBI taxonomy): Eukaryota > Viridiplantae > Streptophyta > Magnoliopsida > Fabales > Fabaceae > Cicer > Cicer arietinum. The sequence continues at coordinate 37,614,852 of NC_021163.2, read as the reverse complement.
ATTCAATTATTGAATAAATAAAAAATCAAATTAATTTTGGTTGAAAGTTGTAATTTTCTTAGGTGAGATGACTTGTCTGTCTTATTTTGGATATATGTCGAGCTCTAGATGCTCAATTGATGTAATCTTTGATTCTTTGGAATTTTTTTGAGAATTATCTACAATTTATCTTTGAAACTCAAGACAAAATTCAGCTTCTATCATGGTAAAAAACGGGCTGAAAGTTGACCACAAATTTTTGGTGTTGTTATTATTCTATAGGGTTCATTAGAATAATAGCTTCATTAAATAAATAGGCACAAACAAAAAGGGGTTGTTGAAAAAATGTCTCTTGACTTTCCTTTGATTGTTTTATAATTATTTCCTAATTAAGACTAGACAAGATAATTATTAAGAAAGTTAATGTAGCCACTTGGATTAATGTTAGTTTATTGTGGTTTTTCTTTTCTTTTACCACAAAATCGATGATTCATATTTATTTGTGTCTCAAATATGTAGAAAAGACAAATTAAATTAAATAAAAATGTATTTCTCTTTGATAATTGTGAGTGAGATTTTTTCTTCTTTAAATTCTTGGATTGAAACTTATTTGAATCTTATCAATGATTTCCTTACCATTTGGCAATTCCTTTTGGCTTATCAATCATTTTGATTGTGGCGCAGTTATTCTCCATCTCTTACCCCAAATCCACCTTTGTTTATTTATTTATTTTAATTTTCACACTTTTTTATAAATCCATATTTTGGGTTTATTATCAGTTGGTAATCAAAGCTTTGGTTTGTGTGAATTATTATTTAAAAAAAAATTGTAATCTTTTTAGACATTGTTAACAAAGTTTTAATATTTTTTTAGTGGTTCGTCATGAGAGTCAAACCAAAGAAAAATATTTTATTTACAAGATATCTTGTGAATAATAAGATATGTAGTTTGACTATTGATAGAAAATATTGCATATGGCCAAATTCCTCCACACTTCCCTGAGTCCCGGGTCAGGTCATATGGATTTACCTTGTCATTGAGTACCATGAGGAGGCGGACGAAGATCATTGAAGTTTTGATGCAAAGGGCATCGTGATGACCTAATTCGGTCGTGTGACCTAGATTTTCCAAAAAAATGGACAATTGAAAGCGACCTTCAATGGACACGTCCACAACACTAAGACACTACCATTCAGTGAGATTTGGGATTTTCTTCACATCTTCCATGAGGATCGAATGTCTAATAACTGGTGTAGAAGACACGTGGCAACACTATGGTATGTTGTTTAGCCCGATATATCATAGGTGAGGTCGAAGACGAGGAATGGGGCGAGCTTCGAGGGATCAGTAGGTTCCGACTCAATCCTCTAAGTCCAGTGTTCTTTCATACCACCTTGCTACCCCTTAGGGCCTTATCTTATATGGTTATGTAATTGCAACGTCTTAGTATGTCTTTTTGATAGGTTGATATATATATAATGTAATTGCCCTTAGTATGTCTTTTTGATAGGTTGATGTTGATATATTGTTTTGGTTTGTCTTCTTATGATGCATGGGTACCACCTAACCATGTGACAGTAAGCCACAAAAAACTCAAGTTTTGATAATATTATATAAGTATCATATTATGTTTTCTTTTATCAGTTTGAATAAAATGAATTCGTATATTTATAACCTATTTAGGATTAGTTACTTAAGTTTCAATAATGGAATAATGGGGTATCCCACTCTTTCTTGGTGGTTGTAGACTTGATTCTTCCCCCTTCTTACTGGTGAAATGGAGGTACTATTAGGAAATCATTTCTACAATCTCCTACTGAACTTGCTCATAAACAACTTCTTGTTGAGGTTGATTCAGATCCAACTTCTGCTTACACTTTCTTGTTCTCCTTTTGATATTGTTGGAAAAAACCAGAGATAACTATCTCAATAATGTGAAATATTTTTTTATTATCTATGCAGATAAATGACCAAATAGAAAATACAATTCCACATAGCAACAACAATTAGCAGAAAATTAATTATGAGACAAACTTAATTTTAAACATGGAAAACTTCCATTAAATTGAGAGAATAAAAACCGCAAGAACTAATCTAATAAAATATTCCACTATAATAATTACCTAAGGGAATATCAATCAACAATAGCCAATATCAAAGGGTGGAAACCAAACAAATAACAAGCAACCTTCCACAAAGGTGGGTATTCCAAAGTAACTCTTAGAGAAGGTAAAACTACTAACACTGTATATTAAAACAACAAATTCAATGGTAGAAAAACATACTAAAATCGTAGACAAAACAGAGTAAATTTGCTACACACCTATTACCACCAGAAACCAATTTTCTTCTTCTCCTCTTTTCCTATTACTTTTTGTTTTTGTCAGGTGACTCCTTTTCTTTCTCTTGTTGTTTTTCTTTTGACTTACGAATTTAAAAGTTCATTTCCTTTTTTCCTCACATGAGCCAAGCCCAATAAATAACCCTATTCTTTCTATTTATTTATTTTTCTTTTATTTCTTTAATAATAATAACAACATATCATATTTGACACATGCAAGACCTACAC
>NC_021163.2:37611889-37612241 GCF_000331145.2 Cicer arietinum | reverse complement strand
AGGAAGATGTTGTTCAACCATGTTGGCCTTCCTTCTACATCATATTATCTTTGACACAGGCAAGATCTTCGTCATCATATATGAACCATTCTCATTGGTATGCATCTCATATTGATATCACATCTCAATATGTTTCGACTTTGAATGAATAGCCGTCTTGCTGAGATGGATCACACTCTAACTGTAACAAAATAACACAAACTTGTATTGGTTGAGGCCTAACTCGTGTACGGATTTCTTCATCCACTAAAGTTCCTTGGAAGCTTCAGTTTTTGCTGCAATGTACTCAGCTTCAGTGGTGAATAAAGAAACAAACTTTTGTAACCTTGATTGTCAATACACAACTTTCCCT
>NC_021163.2:37610270-37611872 GCF_000331145.2 Cicer arietinum | reverse complement strand
ATAATCAAGATATCCTACCATATATGCATCTATGTAGCCATCCAACACAGGCTCACCACCGTCATAGCACAAATACACTTTGGAAGTGTCTCCGAAGTATCTGAGAATCCACTTCACTGCTTGTCAATGATCTTTACCAAGGTTAGAAAGAAACCGACTAACAACTCCAATTGCATAAGAATATATGGACTTATGCATACCATTGCATACATCGAACTACCAATAGTGAATGTGTAAGAAACCTTATTCATCTCTTATTTGTATTTTTCACTTGTAGGATATTGATCATAATTCAATTTGAAATGAGTAGCAAATAGAGTACTAACAGGTTTGTAATTGCTCATGTTAAACCTCTCTAACACCTTCTCAATGTAACGGTGTTGAAACAACCACAATTTATCATTCTTCCTATCACGAGTATTTCTCATGCCCAAAATTTTTTTGTAGGACTCAAGTCTTTCATTGCAAAAGACTTGTTCAAATATTTCTTTAGAGATTGAATGTTCTTAGTGTCATGACCAACAATCACATGTCATCCACATATAACAAGAAAATAATATAATCATCATAAGAGAAAGTTCTTGAGGAACACAAGAAGTAGTTTTACCGTACTCATGTATCTCCATCAAAGAATCAAAAAATTTGTACCATTCTTGAGGTGCTTGCTTGAGTCCATACAGGTTTTTCCTAAATTTACACACAAGCTACTCTTTACCTTTGATTTCGAAACCCTCTAGTTGCTCCAAGTAGATTTCTTCCTCCAAATTTCCATGAAGGAATGCAATTTTCATATCATGTTGTTCAACTTATAAGTTAAAACTAGATGTTAACCCAAGCACAACTCATAAAGGACATCTTCACCACAGGTGAAAAAATTTCTTCAAACTCAATACCTTTTCTCTGATTTAAACTTTCATATCAATATTCCTTTGTATCTTGGTTGAGAACTATTATCTTTTGCCTTTATCTTGTATATCCATTTGTTCTGGAGTGCTTTTCTGCTCTTAGGCAACTTTACCAACTCAAATGTGTGATTCTCATGCAAGGAATTCATATCTTCTTGCATGACATTCAACCTCTTTTCTTTATCAACGCTGGTAATTGCATCTTGGTAGTACTCTGGCTCACCATTATCAATGATCATCACATACTCATGTGGAGAATATCTTTGAGAAGGTTGATGTTCTCTAGTAGATCTTCTCGACTCTAACTCAACTAGTGGCTCAATTGGAACCTGCTCATCATAGTGAGGTACACGATCATCATATGAATTCTCATCGTCTACTTGTATATCTCCTTCACCAACAAAAGTTTCTACAAGAGCTTAGGCGCAACATCAATGTAACTTCTGAAATTAGATTTTTGTTTCTCAACTTTATCAAAGTCTTCAATAGTTTGGTCTTCAAGAAATATCACATCTCAGCTTTTGATAATTTTCTTGTCAATTAGATCCCACAATCTATAACCAAATTATTCACCACTATAATCGAAGAACACACATTGTTTGGATTTATTATCAAGTTTGGACCTCTCATACCTTAGAACATGAACAAAACATTTACAACCAAACACTCTCAAATGACAATAAGAGACATCTTTCCC
>NC_021163.2:37594650-37610260 GCF_000331145.2 Cicer arietinum | reverse complement strand
AAGAGGAAGAGAAAGAGAAATATTGATCAAATCACTGTAGCTTTCATTGATTCGCCCCAAAAAGATTTTGATAATTTTGCATGAGAGAGCATACATCTGATTCTATTAGGATTCATTCTCTCCGCCGCATCATTATTCTGAGGTGTCTTTGGAACTATTTATCAAGCCTATTTTCATTTTCTCTACAATACTCTTCAAACGGACCTCTGTATTCACCACTATTATCTAATCGAACACATTTCAATTTCCTTCCCTTTTCTCTTTCAACACTTGCATGAAAATGTGTGAAGACTCCAAGAACCTGGTCTTTTGATTTCAAAGGAAAAGTCCACACTTTTCTAGAGTGTTCGCCAATAAAAGTAACAAAATATGATGCACCAACAAGAGATTTATTACCCATCATGCAAACATTAGTATGAACTAAATCAATAATATTTTGCCTCCTATGAGGACCAATATTATGAAAAGAAAATCTCTGTTGTTTTTCTTGCAAAACAATGAGTACAAATTTTTATAGACGTACCTTTCACAAGAAGGAACTTTTTCTTGACAAGTATGCTGAGTATTTTCTCACTCAAGTGACCAAGGTGCATATGCCATAAATCAGAAGAGGCATCTTTAATTGTATTCACTTTTTCCTTGCATAGCTTTGTAGGCATTTGATGACTCTTCATCATATGCATATTTTTCATTGTTTTTAGTCTTATTTATCTTTCATTCTTTAGTTAATTTAAGGAGTTATTTGATATATTTTTGTTAATTTTATTTGATATGTTTTCTATGCTTATTGTGTTATCAGCTCTATTTTATTTTCTTGTGGGGAATAGTGTTTTTCTTAGTGAACCAAGAGAAAAAAAATTCAAGGTGCACCATAAAGCAAAATTTTTTATGAGGATTGTTATCAGTTTTAAAGAGTTCAAAAAATTCAGCGTCAAAGAAACAACAAAGAGTATCTTTGATGCTCTGGTCCTCAACTATTTGAGATGGGACAAGATGAAGACATTGCAAAAATGTATTCTAAATGTCAAACTCTAGTTTCCGAATTTAAAGTTCTCCAAAAGTGTTACACTATCTCTAATCACGCAAATAAGATTCTTAAAATTCTTCCTAGCAAGTGGAGACCAATAGTAATAGCAATTCAAGAAGCTAAAGACCTAAGAAAAACTACCTTTTGAAGAACTTATGAGTTCACTCATATCCCATTAGAATGAACTAGGTTAAGATGAGCCAGAGAAGAAGTCAAAGTCCTTGGCTCTCAAATTCAAAGGAAAGAAAGCAAGCTCCAAGGCCTTGCAAGCGATTGAAAACTTAAAGGAAAACAAATAAGATGTCCAAAGTGAAGATTGAGATGATGAAAAGTTATCTTTTATCTCAAAGAAAATCCACCACATTTGGAATAACAAGAAGAAATATTTTTCCAAAAGATATTTCAAGAAGAAATTAGCAGAGAAAAAGGTAAAAAATCGGAAGAAAAAATACAAAATCATTTAATATGAATGCAAAGAACCAGAACATTAAAAGTCAGAGTGTCCTAAACTTGAGAAGGAAAATTTCCAATGAAATGACTTCAATGCAAACAAGAAAAGTAAATGGCTACTTGGGATGACCCTGATGAATCATCTAGTGAAGATTAAGGGCATACAAATATGTCTCTGATGGTATATTCCCACTCTGACTTTAATTATAAAAGTGAGTATGTTGATGAAGAAATCAAGGTACTATATGACCTATCTTGAAATCAACTTACAACTATGTTAAATGAGTTTCTAAACTAGAATCATAATGTATTTTCAAAACTAAAAAATCTTAGAAAAGCTTAAGCCATCTTAACAAATATATACGGTTCCCTTAAAAAATATTTGACAACCTAAAAAGAGAAAATTTAACTGTAACGGAAAATGTTTCAAAAAATTTAGAGGATAGGATATGTAATTATGTTAAGTATGAAAAAATCTTTCAAGAATTTCTTGCAAACAACATAGACAGAAGCCAACAAGCCTCTATGATCTATGGTGTTAACTAGAACAATAAATGAGATATTGGTTTTTAAGAACTAGAGGAAACTCCTAAAATTAGCTTACCTGACATTGCTTGCTTATATTGTTGAAATAAAGGTCGCGCGATAAAAGAACTTTTCATATGCAAAAAAATGGAAAGACAAGATATCTTTCAAAACTATTAGACTATGACCCAACCAAATTTGGGTACTTGGACAATAGAGGCTCACGACACATGACGAGAGAAAAGTATGTGTTCAGAAACCCAAACCTCAACGAAGGAGGATTCGTAGGATTTGAAGGTAATTAGTAAGGTAAGATCATAGGGCATAGCACATTAGTTAATGTCTTTTTTCCCTCATTAAAAATATTTTACTTCTAAAAAGACTAATACTTAACTTACTAAACATAACTCAATTAAGAAACAATGGTTATGAAGTTTTCTTCAATTAAAAGTCATGTAATACAATAATTCAAACATATGGGTACTTACTATTTACTGGTCAAAGGAAACATAATATTTACAAAATAAACTTATCTTATTTGGAAAAACAAAAAGTAAAGTGTCTCGTGTATGTGAATGAACAACAACTGATTTGACACAAAATGTTTTGGACATATAAACTTGATATTACTCTCAAAGGTTAAAATACTTAATCTAGTAAGAGGCTTGCCAAATCAAAAATATGAATCCGATTTTCTTTGTGAGGCATGTCATAAATGGAAACAAGCAAAATCATATTTTTCTTCAAAAAGTGTTGTTTCCAATGAAACTTTTAAAAAGATATGTTCTTTTTGCAAAAAAATATGGTCATTTAGAATCCAAATGCTTTCATAAGAAGATATCACATGAAAAAGTAACTAACCAAAATGAACTCAAGTTACTATGGATACCTAAGATGTTACTAACCTCACCTGAAGAAGTGCTTTCTAACAATGAACAAAAAGTCTTGGTACTTGGATAGTCGATGCTCTAGACAAATGAATGGAGATAGAAATTGTGTTCCCTTATTTAAGAAAAAGAATAGAGGATCAGTTACATTTGGAAACAATGACAAAGCTCAAATAGATGTTAAAGGTATCATAAGTACAAATAATTCTACAAAAATTGAATATGTTCAATATGTGGAAGATATGAAACATAATTTACTTTGTATCAATCAATTATTTTATAGTGCTTTTGAAGTTATTTTTAAATCTAATTTATGTGAAGTATAACAATCTTCATCTTGAAAAACTATTCACTTTCGGTCAAGAAAAAATAAAATAAATCTTGTTTTAATATAGTTCAAAAAGATAAATGGATTTTGATTAAAAGGACTAGTCGTGTTAGTATGAAAACCATTTCAAGGTTATCAAAACTTGACTTAGTTAGAGGTCTTCCAAAGATCAATTTTGACAAAGACAAAATATGTGAGGCCTGTGTAAGAGGTACACAAGTGAAGAGTAGTTTTTAATCCATAAACACAATTTTAACTAAAAGATCTCTTGAACTACTTCACACTAATTTGTTTGGACCTGTCAAAACTACAAGTTTTAGAGGAAATAAATATGGTTTTGTCATAGCAGATGACTATTCAAAGTTCGTATGTGTTTTATTTCTAAAATAAAAATTTGATTTTTTTGAAGCTAAGAAGTTTCAAAACGGGAAAGGTATAAACATTATTTCACTAAGAAGTGATAATGGAGGAGAATTTGAAAACTCTTTTTTCAATAATTTTTCTTGTTAAAGGACTACAACATAAAATGAGGTAGTTGAAAAAAAAAACAGAACTCTTCAAGAAACGGCAAAAACAACTTTATATGAATCAAATGTTGAAGAGTATTTTTAGGTTGAAGCTGTAAACACTTTTTGCTACATTTTAAATCATGTTTCAATTAAGAAAATCCTAAATAAAACTCCGTATGAACTTTGGAAAGACAAAAGGCCAAATATTTCTTACTTCCATACCTTTGGTTGTTATTGCAATATTTTGAACAATAAAGATAACTTGGGAGAATTTTACTCAAAGTGAGATAAAGGAATTTTCTTAGGATACTCTACATCCACTAAATAGTATAGAGTATACAATTTGAAAACACAACTTATGGAAGAGAGTACACATGTTATTTTTTTATGAATTTGATGAGTCACTTGATGAAAGTACAATTGATGCTGAGGAAGATGAAGCTGGAGAACAACAACAACAAACAAATGATTAAAAAGATGAGAATGATCAAGTTTCTACTTCAATAATTCCACCAAGAATTTGAAGATTGATTGATCATCACCCTCAAAATCAAATCATTTGAAGAACAACTAATGGAATTAGAACTAGATTATCTTTCAAAGATAATGATTTTAATAGGGAAATGATCTCTCAAATTGAACTCAAATCCATAAATGAAGCAATCGTACACGATCATTGGATTGAAGCCATGAAATAAGAAATTTCTCAACTTGAGAAGAATGATGTTAGGACTTTAGTTCCAAAGCCTCAAAATCATTCTATCATAGGAACAAGATGGGTGCTTTGAAATAAACTTGATGAATAAGGTAAAGTCATTAGAAATAAATTTAAACTTGTAGCTCAAGGCTCCAATCAACAAGAAGGTATTAACTGTGATGATGACAAAAAGATATTGATTGAGATACAAAATTCATTCAGAAAATAACTTTTAATATCAATTAGACTTTTTCAAATGGAAGTTAAAAGTGATTTTCTGAATGGATTTTTGAATGGCTACATCTAGGAGGCATCGTTATTACTTAGTTTCACTATTTAGATTTCCAACAACTATACTATTCATTTGTACTTAACTCTGAAAAAGTAATTTTTTTTTACTTTAAACACATCAACTCCTTCTTCCTTCATATTTCTTCTCTAATTTTTGAAAATTCAACATGGCAAAATCAAAATAATTTGTGAGAAAAGGTATTCATGATCGTCCACCTTCAAACCCACCATCTCCTTCACCTCATCTCTCACCCATTCCATGATTACCATCTATTCCACCTCCCCTTTCTAAAATTCTAACACCTGATCACATTATTGAAATGCAACCCCTAGATGTGGCTCATCCTATCGATCCTACAACCTCTACTCCATACATCCCAATCACTTCTCCACATTTGGCTAAGGTTAAGAAATCCAAATCTTTTGGCCTTGGACAAATCAGATCGTCATGCATTCAAGCTAAAATTAGTACCAAGAAGAACATTGAGAATGATACAACTATACAAATTATCCATGATCCTGACTCTGAAGCCACACTCTTACCACCTAAAAATTATTTTCCCAAACCTTCACCTAGAAAACCAACTTCACTTATTCCTAAACCCTCTCCAAAAACCACACAAAAACCTTCCCCTACTACATCTGAAACCAAACAAAAAGTATCATCTTCTACCTCTACTAAAACACCTAAAAAAAATCCAAACCTTCTCGCAAAGTTTTTGAACCAATCTCTAGCAAGCCAAATAAAACCACTTCAAAGAACCAATCTTTTTCTACCAAATCCTTTGAAAAATCCAAAGCCAAATCCAAAGGAAAGAAGCCAATCTCTTATTACTTTCCTAATAATTATATTTTTAAAACCAAGAAACCCCTCTCTTTGATAGTGGCTATCACTTAATCTTCAAAGAAAAATGGATTAATAGACTTATTGGAATAGGTCGATACTTCAACGATGACAATCTTCTTGATCTAATGAAGTATAGAAATCCATTGGGTTGGACACACTTCTTTGAAATTCAAGAAGATTATTACCCAATAGTCATTCAAAGCTTTCACTTCAGATCACAAGTCTTTGAAGACAAGAACCTTCTTATCTCCATCCTTAAAGAATATGACATCATTTTACCTTGATGTTTTGGCCAAAATTTTGAATCTCCACACTAAAGGACCTATATTGTATGATGGCTCTTGGTACCAAACCCTTGATGTTGACAAAAATGAAGTCATCAATGAAATGTTTGTGGATGAAACCAACTTGGACTCCTCCAATCTCAAATCTGATTTCAAAATACTACACAACATGAGTCAACATTGTTTACTTCCTAGATCCAGAACCAAGAATAAGATTTATGACTGTGACCTCTTTCTCATGTACCACATCTTTTATGGTCTCGAAACGAATCTTCCTTATATGATTCTTCATTATATGATGTGTGCAGCCCTTGTTGTCAACAAAAAGACCACAATCCCTTAGGTATGGTACTTGCAAAAACAATTGAAGTTTTTCAAAGTTCATCTCAAAGATGAAGTCTCTCTCACTTTATTTTCAAAATTCACTTTCAAAAATGTGAGCCACATACGAAAGGATCCGTCACAAAAAAAAAAAAAAAAAAAAAAGCCAATCTCTTATTACTTTCCTAATAATTATATTTTTAAAACCAAGAAACCCCTCTCTTTGATAGTGGCTATCACTTAATCTTCAAAGAAAAATGGATTAATAGACTTATTGGAATAGGTCGATACTTCAACGATGACAATCTTCTTGATCTAATGAAGTATAGAAATCCATTGGGTTGGACACACTTCTTTGAAATTCAAGAAGATTATTACCCAATAGTCATTCAAAGCTTTCACTTCAGATCACAAGTCTTTGAAGACAAGAACCTTCTTATCTCCATCCTTAAAGAATATGACATCATTTTACCTTGATGTTTTGGCCAAAATTTTGAATCTCCACACTAAAGGACCTATATTGTATGATGGCTCTTGGTACCAAACCCTTGATGTTGACAAAAATGAAGTCATCAATGAAATGTTTGTGGATGAAACCAACTTGGACTCCTCCAATCTCAAATCTGATTTCAAAATACTACACAACATGAGTCAACATTGTTTACTTCCTAGATCCAGAACCAAGAATAAGATTTATGACTGTGACCTCTTTCTCATGTACCACATCTTTTATGGTCTCGAAACGAATCTTCCTTATATGATTCTTCATTATATGATGTGTGCAGCCCTTGTTGTCAACAAAAAGACCACAATCCCTTAGGTATGGTACTTGCAAAAACAATTGAAGTTTTTCAAAGTTCATCTCAAAGATGAAGTCTCTCTCACTTTATTTTCAAAATTCACTTTCAAAAATGTGAGCCACATAAACAAAAAGAACCCACAAAAAAAAAAAAAAAAAAAAAAAAAGAAGAGTTACATAATTCTCACCTGATAATAATAGTCCAAAGGATGACCAAGAGACTTCAAAAAAGAAAAACGGCGAAAGGACTCAACAATTCAATGAAATGGAACAATTGCTTGAAGCAATTTTAGAGGAAACAAAACGTTCTCCCAACGAAGAGAACATTCTCCATAAGGATGATGCCAATATGTCAAAAAATGTTGCTAATTCTAAACATTAAATGGACAATAATCAAGTCCATTCTGAAATGATTGTTGAGTATACTTCCATACGTGAAGTCACTATGATTACCATGGCAACGAGTTCCACAAATTTGGTCAAATTCCTCTTCTTGATCCCACAAACTTTGTAATTGGAAATGTATCACAATTTGTCCTTGCATTTATGTCCCTTACTAGCAATCCTTGTATCTTTTTTGGGTCTCATACACCAATTCATGACTCCACTGTTCCTATCCCACTTGCTTAATCATCCACCTTTTCTCTTCCAACTTTACTTGAAAATTTTGGATCTTTGAATACTTTCTACACTATTAAAGGCTCAAGCTATTCCCAAAATCAATATGCAAATGCACGCCCTCCCAAGAGATCCAAAGTTGAGCAAAATACTTCCAAAACTAGGAAAGACATTGCTAAGATTTTTTAGGCATTGGTCATTTTGCAGACACATCTCATTCTCTTAGTAAATATATTTTTGATGAAGTTTTCCCCATGTTTGGTATTAATCCACCTGCTCAAGATATTTCTATGCCATCCACTTCATCATCCTCTACTGCTTCTTCACCATCCATGTCTTCTTGAAGTTGCTACTATCCACTCCCTCTTTTTTTGATATGACAAAAGGGGATAATGAACTAGGATGATGATGTTTTAAAAAATTTAATTAGGATTGTAATTAGGAATTTAAGAAGTAATGTTTTGTACAAATTATTGCTTGCTTGCGTGCTTGCTTCCTTTTATTTTCTCAATTTCTAAACTAGGGCTTTTAATTGTTGAACCATGATCAATGTTCATGTAAAATCATTTTGTGATACTATATTGTTTTGATAGGAATGAAATATATTTATGTTTCACAAAATTGTCTTTGTTTGTTATTGCTAAGTTAACTTGATTATTGGATGCTAAAATTGAGGGGGAGCTTTTTGATAAAATGCAAGCCTTATAATCAAGCCTTATAATCAGTTCATTGAAATCAGAATTACAAATTAAAAATCTAATTCAAGAAGTTTGTCATCATCAAAAAGAGGAAGGTTGTTGAAACAAAATCCCAATTTAATATTTTAAAGATAACAAACATCTTAAATTATATTTTTAAGATTCTAATCATTTTGTGATCTAATATGTGTTTTTGAGTGTTCTAAGATTGATAACATGAATTTATTTTAATCAAGTATTTTACTCATAAAAGAACAAAACATCACTTAAAATTACACAAAAAACAATGTTCTGTCTGATGTAGAAAAATGTTTTCTTTGTTGGATTTTTGTGACATAATATTCTTTCTCATTTCGAAGCAAGTATCATCACCTTAAATGCTTAAGTCAACTTAGAAACAGACAAGGAATAACTTTTTATTTGAATTATTTTCAATAATATTTAATTTAAGAAATGTTGCACAAACAAACTTATTGGCAGAATAGTGGAAGAACATTTTTTATGGTATCAAACAAAGGAATATGTCATAAAGACATTGATTGATTTATCGTTAGCCTCATCTCTGTTTTCATATTTTATTTAGACCAATATGAGCAAGCCAACTAACACTTTGACATACATACATTGACCAACATTTTTAGAAAGAACATTCTATTTGTTCTAAAATTTGCAAGCACAAAAAGATAAAAACAAAGTACACACAAGTATAAGTGATAGTTGAAACTTTTTCCCTTCCTCATATTTTCTCATAAAAGCAACTTGCAGTGTCTCCATCCAGATTTCGAAGCTACATTTGGTCACAAAAAGTAGAAGAATGTTCTTCTCTAGAAGATAACGTTATCTTTGAATTACACTAAAACATGAAGACAACTCATCAAATATGATTGTTTTATGGATTATCGTGTCCAACATCTCTTTTTTCCATCAACAAACTGAAGTTCTCCTCATCTATAAATAGGAATAGATGCAAAACATGAAGACCAAGAGTTTAAGCTACAAATCATAAATTACTTGTTTTATTCTCAAGTTACTCACAAGACTCTCTTTTATTATACGCACTTCAGTTTTAGATCTTTAAATTTGAGCTTCATATTTTTGAGTGTGCTAATACATTTACTTTGGTTCTCAAATTTATCTTTGAGTTTTCATAAGCAAAGAACTTGTACACTTATTCATATACTTATAAAAATATTTCAAAGTCTTTCCTTTGTGATTGTTGAGAGTAAGATTGTATTAATTTATTTAGACTGAGTTTGTAAATCTGCTAAGGTTGTGATAATATATTGTAAGCATGTTGAGGCTTTGATAATATAGTGTATTAGATCAAGTTGTGATCTAAAGAAAAGATTGTAAAAGTGTGGTGAAAAAACGTTCTCTTAGCAAGATAGTAGACGTAGTCCAAGGTTAAGGGTGAACCATGATAAATTTATGTGTGATTCTCTTTACCTTAATCTTTTTCTTTTGCACATTAATCACCTTGTAAAATATTGTTCTACTTCACCATCTATGTCACCAAGTGAAATTGGGTCAATTTATCCCAAAAGTGTTATCTTCGGAGTAATGCTTGATTATATTTGATATAAACCAAGTTGTGTAGTCTCTTATGCTCTAGATTATTTCTTTTCTTAGAATAAATCTGCAACATAAAAATTTAATAAGTAATTATAGTTGTTGTAGAAATTAAAAACTATTAAAGTATTAATAACTATTAGGAATTGCGTTATTTACTTGCTTAAAAATGCTCCATTGGATTCACATTCCAATGCACTACATCTCAAACTCATGATCATTATAACCAATTGTTGCAGATTAGGAATTGATGCCTATACATTCCCCACCATTGTGCTAGAATACAAATCCAAAGATATTATGCAATATGTGTAACAAATTTTAAAATTTAGAAGAGTTGAAAAATACATTAGTTCTCACCTGGTGAAATTGTATTCCTTTGTGAAATTGCAAAGTTATTTCCAAACATACCACCAATTGTTTTATATATTGACATCGCTGAAAGAATCTATTTTCTTGCTTTCCAATGCATGCATACATCCCATTAGTCACTTGAAAATCATATTCAATATATAGAAGGGTTGGTGTAAAAGAGTTATGGGTTTAGAAAACAGTTAGCTTCATCAATCGGTGATGAAGTTTACAAGTCCATCTATCATCAATAATTTCAAAAACTTTTTATTTTCTTTCATTCATATCAAAAGACTTTAAAATAACCTTTTTAGCCTTCTCCATTGCCTCGTAAGTATAACCCATGGATGGTTTTCTCTCGCTATGAACAAGGAAAAACACTCGAACAAGAGGGGCCATCGCCTTGAGTGTATGCACTATATTATTCGAAAAAGATGTCATGATTATAGTATTTGTTTCTTTTTCTCCTTTGGTTTCCTTGGACAATTTATTACTTGTCCAGTCGTCATATACAAAAATCTTTCTCAAATTTGGTTTCTCCTTGTAAAGCCTTTCCAATGTGAGGAAGGATGTGGGAAACCGATTTACTGCATGCCTTACTCATTCCCTTTTGTTGGTAAAGTACCTCAATAGTAGATGAATCCAACAAGAAAGATTGCCATATAAAATGTGTTTTTTATAAGAGGGAACTTTCCAATGTCCTCTAACATCAAATCGATGCAGTGAGCTGCACAAGGAGTTCAATATAAGTGTGGCCTTTTTTCTTCTAGTAACTTTCCAACAAGCAAATAGTTGCTACCATTGTCTATTATAATTTGTACAACCTTTTCTTCCTCAATCTCATCCACAACTGAGTCAAGCAACTCAAATATTTTCTCTTTGTTATTCACAATGTCTTGACACATCAATAGATTTAATGAACATTGTCCCTGTTGGACAATTCACCAAGATGTTGATTATGGATCTTCCCTATCTAACCATCCATCCATCAGACATAATGGCTTTTGAAAAAATCTTCATTGTGTGCCAAATCCTTGATAAGAAGAAGAACTCTCATATCATGGTAAGATGGAGGCTTCAAGTATGATCTAAAACTTCCAACAGCAGTAAACATGTCATGAAAGCTTTCCAACTTAACCATATCAAAAGACAAACCAACTTGGTATCAAAATCATGCTATGTACTAATGAACTCGAGCAGTAGCCTCCTTATCACATGCATCCCTAATGCTTTATTGTCTTAATTTTTCTTTTTTCTTTGTTTGAGTTGCGGTCTCAAAAGATGCTTCGTTATCACTATCACCAATAGTCATCAAGCATATCTAGCTTCACCCTTTAATAGCTTCACCCTTTAATAGCTTCACTATCTTCCTTCTTTATATTCTTCCACTACAAGAAAAAAAAAAAGGATTTGTGAAGTTCAAATGCCCTCACAAAGAGAGAAAAACAGCCATAGACAAATTTGTGGCAGCCTTTGGCAGCCACAAATAAGCTAATCACAAAGGTTTGTGGCGGCCAAAATGGTCACAAAATTGCATTTTTTTTGGTGCCATTTTTGAGGGTTTGCCTTCACAAAATTGTGACAGAAAAGTCCACCAAGCATATCTAGCTTCACCCTTTAATAGCTTCACCCTTTAATAGCTTCACTATCTTCCTTCTTTATATTCTTCCACTACAAGAAAAAAAAAAAAGGATTTGTGAAGTTCAAATGCCCTCACAAAGAGAGAAAAACAGCCCTAGACAAATTTGTGGCAGCCTTTGGCAGCCACAAATAAGCCAATCACAAAGGTTTGTGGCGGCCAAAATGGTCACAAAATTGCATTTTTTTTGTTGCCATTTGTGAGGGTTTGCCTTCACAAAATTGTGACAGAAAAGTCCACCAAGCATATCTAGCTTCACCCTTTAATAGCTTCACTATCTTCCTTCTTTATATTCTTCCACTACAAGAAAAAAAAAAAAAAAAGGATTTGTGAAGTTCAAATGCCCTCACAAAGAGAGAAAAACAGCCATAGACAAATTTGTGGCAGCCTTTGGCAGCCACAAATAAGCCAATCACAAAGGTTTGTGGCGGCCAAAATGGTCACAAAATTGCATTTTTTTGGTTGCCATTTGTTAGGGTTTGCCTTCACAAAATTGTGACAGAAAAGTCCACCACAAATTTGGGAGGGCTTAGGCCGCCACAAAAGACTAAGAATAAAATCGTAAGCATTTGTAAGGGTCTAGACCGCCACAAAAACTGTACTTTGTGAGAGCTTAGACCGCCACAAAGGATGACATGACATAAATTAACCGGTTTGTGCGGGCGTAGGCCGCCACAAACTCTCTCATTTGTGGAGACTTAGGCCGTTGTGTGACTTTATTAAAAAATAATAATTTTATAAAATTCACAATTAATATTAAAAATGATATTATATATAAAAAATTAATATTAATATAATTTAAATTTAAATAAATATTATATATTAATAAATTATATATATCAAACAAAATAAATTATATTCGAAATTATATTCAGTTTAAAATAAATATTATATATTAATAAATTATATAAAATTATAAATTTAAATTATATATACCATACAAAATAAAATATTCCAAAATAAAATATTGTTGTTGCCGAAACATTGGTTGTTGTTGTTTGCTGTGAAAATGTGTGTGTGTGTATATATATATATGTTTATTTTGAAAATTAAATAAATTTTACACGATCATTAATAAGATCGATTTTTATATATAAATTATTTTATTTTTCAAAAGCATTATATATATTGTTATTAACATCTACAAATTACTAAATAATAAATTAGGACATACTTTATATATCAATTAAGTGAGCATTTACTAATAATATAATAAATCGTAATAGAGACTATATCTAAATTAAAATAAAATTTTAAATAAGATTTAATGAACTTTTTCTTAAAATAAGTTCTTATAAACCAAAATAGATACCGTAAAACTATATAATTTTTTTGTGCGAACTCAACTACAACTCTTTGTAATAACTAACAACAAATATTAATATCATTAATTTTAATAATATTTTTATTATGTTTCAAATTTTTATTTATCATATATAATGTAAGCAACATAATTTCTAATTTTTTTTAGACAAATCTACCAATATTTCGAATAATGAACTTTTTATGTATTTTAAAAATAATATAAAAATATTTTATATTTATGATATTACATATTTTATGATTAGATCATTATTATAAATCTTGTTTTTAATAAGTATTATTTTGTTGCTAAAAGAATTACAATTTCTTAATAAAATTATATTTTACTAACATAATAAATCATAATACCAATAATAACTATAATAAAAAAATAGCACTTCATCAACAATTAAAAAATAACTACATTTTAATTTGAGTATAAATTTTATAAATTATATATTTTACTAGTAATTTGTTTAACAAATCTTACTAATATTAAATTTTAAAAATAATATTATACTTAATTTTAAAAATAATATATTAATCTACATTCTAAAATAAAATATTAAGTCTAAAAATATTTTAAAACCATATAACAATAATAATTATATAATTACTAATCTATATTTAAAATGCATTACATATTTGATATCGAGTAGTGTTCGACTTGAAGCTTACAAACAAGTAACAATTATTTGCAATAACCACAATAACACTACTGTCAAAATAAAAATTAAATAATATTCATTAAAAAAAATAACTTCAAATCAAAAACAACATTAAAAATGTCAAAATTTAACAAATAAAAGAGAAATATTGGAGAAAAAATATTTGTAGAGAGAAATGGGAGAGAAAATTTAGAGAGAAGCTAGAAATGAAAAATGAAAGGAAGAGTTATATTTATATGAGAACAATGACACTTTGTGGCGGGCAAAGCAGTTATAAATGCGCGGTACACTACACATTTTGTGAGGGTTTTTGCAGTCACAAATGAGTGACTTTGTGGCGTGTGAGGGTTTTTGCCCTCACAAAATGCTGCTGAAATTTTAATACTTCTGAGAGTTTTTCCGATGACTAATTTATGAGAGTTTTTTTCTGCCACAAAATATTTTATAAGTTTGCTGCAAAATGATTGTGTTGTTGTAGTCTTCGCATTCTGAACCAATTCATCTCTGACCTATGTTAGGCATTTAGTACAAGGCTTGCAATTAATTACCCTTCATTCCCATCAAATGATGTTTCGTTCTAGTGATTCCACCCTGAAGTGTCTATGTTAAAAAATAATTGCAGATGCATACGTACTGGTATCGTTTTCATGTAATGGTTTATAGTATTTCAAACCAAGGTCAACCCTAACAACAATTGTTGAAGGATCTGATGTTCTCCCCTTGACATACTATAACAAAAATTGCAAAATGTATAAATAAAATTACAATCAACTATCCACACATCTAAACTATGACGGTTTGTCCTTTAATCTTCGTCGAATAATACAATCAAGAATGAAAAAATTTCTATATTATGACGGTTTGTCATTACAATCAACTATCCACACATCTAAACAAATAGCAGACCTTCACCTTAAAGACGATTTTATGAAAGTTATTCAATACCAACACTAATATGATTGGAAATAAATTTTTGGAATAAATGACATTCATACACGTTAGAAATGCAACTCCAACAAATAATGCAAAAGAAATGAGATTTAATGAAAAAGAGAATATAATACAAAATTCATTCTCGAATTTGAGTATTGTATAATTTTCAATAAGTTTTCGTATATAGAAATCTATCATTTTCACTATAAATAAAACATACGGTTAGATAAATTATATGGTTCCAACTAAGTGTATAAAACACAAATTAATTAGTGTATATAATATATTACAAAAATTAAAAAGATGAAAAAGAATGTCCACTTGTTTTGAAGCATATTTTATATAAACATCATAGGAACTCTTTATCTTAATATCATGTTATAAACAATTATTATTTTAAATAATTCCTCAAATTCATTTGTTAAAATTTAATATCGTAAAAAATATTTTATTGTTTCGTTACTTTATTTGTTGTTTGTATTTGTAAAATTAAATAAATGTCAAATATATTTTTAATATGTAATATAAGTTAAAAACTATAAAATATTATGTAAATCCTCTACAAAACAATTAACCAATTCAAAATATTGTGAAAGAATATTGTAAAATGAAAATTTTATTTATTTATTTAACGGTGTCTATTTTAAAATTAAAAGAAAAAATATTATGAAAATGTATAAATAATTTCTAAAAAAAATATTGTTTGAAGGTGATAACATTTATCATAAAGATTATGGCTTTGTGATGCATCTTATATTGTTTTTATTTATTTATTTTTTTATTTTTTTATCAACATTGATATTTTTTTGGATATTTCATCACTAACATCGTCTTTAGGAGCTTCATTGTTGTCTTCGACTATGTTCC
>NC_021163.2:37580388-37594640 GCF_000331145.2 Cicer arietinum | reverse complement strand
CGTCGTGTAAGATGTAGAAACTTCTCTGCCGACCTTTCTAGTATTAAAATTTTTCCCCATAAAACAAGAGAGACATGTTAACATTTCCACCTGTAGCTTTATCTCAAGAGTTAGTTGTAATAATAAGATCTTTACTCATACACAGTTAATCGCTCAACCTTGAGATTGGGCTGAAAACTATTGTAGGGGAAAAAAAATAAGGGTTTGAATTGTGTTTTCTTTTCCAAAAATTTAGTTAAAATAATTTTACAAAAAATTGGTGATGTTGAAAATAGGAATAAGAGATAAGGAAACAAACATAAGTCAATTTATCTTGTTTCACCACAAACACGGTAGCTACGTCTAGCCCCTTCACACAAAAGGATTTAATCCATTATACACTAATGGAATTACAAGTTCACTTAACACCTTCTAGTCAGTCTGACTATATTCAAGTCTTCTCAACCTTTTAGCTTAGTATAGTCAAGTTGTTGAGGATAATTGACACTAGTTGGCCAATTATTTGGTTACTCACGATTTTGTTTTTAAAATTTAAATTGTTTATTTAGTAGTGTCAATGAATAGGTTAAATATAAAATTATTTCATTACTCATTTACTTTTTTTGTTAATTTATAATATTTAAAATATAATAATTTAATTTTAAAAAATAATATATAATTATTCACAATGATAATTTTGTTATTTAAATATAATATATATTATATTATATCATGATGAGATGTGTATCAAATACATGACAAAATAAAATGTTATCATATAGGTTATCATGTGTGTATCAAACACATGATTATTTATGTAGTACCCTAATTTTGTCCAATTTATTTAAAAATAAATCAAAAAGGAAATATATATTAAAAAAGGAAGTAAATATATTTACAATAAGTAGGCTCATCAATTTACAACGTCAAATCAAGTTATAATTTTTAAATTACAATTACAATCAAATTGCAACCATAAATATTAAATCAAATTAAATTACAATAATTTTTAATTTGTTATTGTTGTTGCCTCTCTGTTTCTGATGCAGTGTTTGGCTTTGTTTTGTTGCTGCCTTTCTGTTTCAAATGCAGTGTCATTGACCTTTGCTTTGTAACTAATTAGAGAAACATAAAAACATAATTTATAAGTCAGTATTTGTACACATTATGAAGAACTAAATGACAAATTTTTTAGTTTAAAAAAAAAAGAAACTAAAAGACAAATGAATAAGCTCAGCAGATCAACAGATCAAAACAAATAATCTAAATTTATGAAGGCATCAGTGGTGCAGGAAAATACAGATGATGAGCAAAGAAATTAAAACATCAAACAAGGATTTGGAAAGCTCAAACTCAAACAGTGGCACAGACCAAAAAACAACTAAACATATAAAAGACTCTATAAATACATCTTTTTAATTTTCAAAAGGGGGAGGAGATTAACGCTATTGAGATAAAAAAAACGCATAGAAAAAAGAGGCGGAGAGTTTTGTTTTTTGGAGAAGATCAGTAAAACAATTTAGTTTGAATGCTTTGAAACATGAGATGATTAATAGAAGAATACACTAATCCAAAACAAGAGCAAATACTCATCAGGAAAGCAAAGTATTACACTGAAACAAACATCAAATTTGTGTGTGAAAACGAAAAAGAATAGAGAAAAGGAAAAAAACTAAACCTTTGTACTGTCACCCACCGTCGTCGGAACGGCAACCGTGCCTTTTGAAGCGGCCGCACCCTCCTCCTTGATCTCTTCTCTTTCTCGTGGCTTCATCTTGGTATCTTTCCGTCTCTTTCTCTTTCTCTTTTCCTTTTCTTTTTTTTTGTTGCTTTCATTTTCTCTCCATTCCAGTTTTCTGCAAACACCAACAGAGCAGCTGCTCTTTCTCTTGTCAAATGTGCATCTAGGGAGGGTTACTTGTTTTTTTTTGTTATCCTGAACAATGATAAGTTGGGCCCAAAAAAAAACAACAAAAAAGCAAACATATTTGTTTGAGAGTTCAGCCCATTTAATTTCTTTTTATAATTTAAAAATTAAATTGTTCCATAAACAAATTTCATAAAAGAATATAAATAAATATTTTTATTAAAGATTAATTAGATGCGACGTTTTTTTAATCTTTGAGTTGTTATGACACAAGTGGTACAACTTGATTGCTCTAAAACTCTCTTTTTATTTTATTTATTTATTATTTCTTAATAAATTAATATAAAATAGACTTATAAATTTATTTAATTAGATATGTTATTTTTTGAATTATTATGACACAAGTTGCGACAACTTGGCGGTTCTACACAAGTTGCGACAAATTAATAATTTAAAATTATTTTTAAGGGTTATTTAAAAATAACATCTTTTAATCAACGAGTAGCATAACACAATTTATACAACTTGATAATTATAAAAACTTATTTTTATAAATAAATAAATATAAATTTAACTTTTTTAAATTTGATTATTTAGACGTGAATTTTTTTTATTTGAGTTGTTAAGACACAAGTTGTACTACTTGATAGTTTTGAAACTCAATAATAATATAAAATATTTTTAAAAGGATTGAATTAGATGTGACATCTTCTTTACTCCTTAAATTTTGAGACACAAGTTGTACAACTTGATCGTCCTAAAACTGATATTTTAAAATATTTACTCAAATCAACTCTTTTATTTTCCTATTTTGTCAAAACATCTTTTATAACAAAACAAATTTCTTTAAAAAGAATCAACGCATATGTATTTTTTTACCAAGAACTACGTAGCTTTGATTTCTCCATCGCACCGGGAGATACGTAGGAGCAAGATCACATTCTTGTCAAGCACATAAATAAAAATTTCTTCTTTTGTCCTTTATTTGTTAAGTACATATTTATTTCAAAATCATATTTTAAATATAGTAATAATTGTTGTTCATATTTAATAATAAAGCAAAATAAATATACTTAAGTTAATATTAATTTTGCACAATTAATTATAGGTAACCGTATTTTAACGGATGTCGTAGGGTGCTAGTACCTTCCCTACGCATAATCGACTCCCGAACTCAAATTTCGTTTCAAAGACCATTTTTTCTATTTTTAAGGGTTTCCCAATATTTTCCCTGTTTTAAAATAAATTTTGGTGGCGACTCCATTGAATTCGAGAAATACTCGAAATTTTAGGCCGCGACAGCTGGCGACTCCACTGGGGACATTTAGAGAGTCAAGCCTAACAAATTAATTTTGCATAATTTTTAACTTTTTCTATATTTGTCTGTTTTTTCATTTTTTATTTTATTTTATGTGTTTATTATTTCTTAATAAGTGTTAGTTGACATTATTATTTATTTATTCATTTTTAAACTTATAGATCATTTTCTATTTATTATTTATTTATTTATTTAGTTATTTATTTTTATTATATGTTTTAGTATCGTTATTGAGTTATTAAATCATACTTATGATATACCCTACACTTTTATTAAGACACACACTTATGAGTGGAACCTTACACCCGGGTTTGAACAAAACTTAAGTTTATTTTCGAGGTTGTGTAGTGGTAGCCTTCTGGATGTACATCCTGTTTGGTTAGCATGAAAATATCACCTAGAGTTTGATCTTATTGAGGGTATTGTCACTCCAAATAGTTTACCTATTGTTGTTGACAATATTCCAAAATGAGATTATTGGCTCTAGGGACCGTGTTTAGAACTATAGAGCCACCATTGTGAGAGTTTCACTACATAAGCCAATAGACCCTTTCATTATAAGAATATCCATATAAGCAAAAAACACCTCATACATTCATTCAAAATGTTATATATTCACTACAGTCATTCTACATAATTGCATTCATATCTCATGACATGACATTGTTTCTTTTGGAAAAATGAACTGGCATTTTGCATCAATTTTCAGGATTGTTGGAGAATCATAAGAACCTTAGTCACGTGTTAAATTAAAGTGGACAATGGGATTGGAAAAGAGAAAAGCTTTACTTTTAAAGTTCAAACAACCTGATTTGAAAAGTTTAAGAGACATTAGCAATCAAATGAAAACTATACAACGTGAGAGTTTCTTTCGCAAATATGGGAAGATCCTAAATCTCTTGGCAGTAAATGTGCAAATAGGGGCACTCACGGCGTTGGCTCAGTACTACGACCCTCTATTAAGATGGTCCCGACATTAGAGGAATTTGAGCGAATATTGGGTTATTCCCTAGAAAAAGGAAATCCTTATCGATATACTGGGCAACCACCAAGTTTGGAGGCAATTTCTGAAGTGTTGAAAATCGACATGAGAGAGTTGGCAAGTACAAAAGAAGAAAAATGAGCCATTCATAGTTTTTCAAGAAAATATCTAGAGCAAAAGTGCCACGATTTATCCGTTAAAAAAGAATGGAGTGCGTTTATAGATGTTTTGGCTTTAATTATCTATGGTATTGTTTTATTCCCAAACCTTGATAATTTTGTTGATTTTGCTGCTATCAATGTCTTCATAGCTTTTAACAAACATAAACAAAACCCAGTTCCCGCGATTCTTGCTGATGTATACTACTCTCTGCATATGCGACATGAGAAGAAAGGGGGAACAATTTTGTGTTGTGCTCCAGTGCTGTATATTTGGTTCATGTCTCATATGTTCAAGAAAGGGTATCATATTGGAATTAAAGATAATCGTGAATGGGCTCAAAGTATAGCTAGCCTTACTGGAGACACAATTTCATGGTATCACAGAGAACAAGGGGTGGAGGAAGTAATATGTCAATGTGGAGATTTCCCAAATGTGCCTCTCATGGGAACCAAATGATGTTTTAATTACAATTTGGCGGTAGCATTGAGACAGCTTGGCTACCCTATGTTGGAAAAGCCAGATGATAAATCGTTGGAAGCTTTTATTTTGCACAATACGGGTATAGTAGTCCCACCGATGTTGCGAAGGATAAGTCGAGCTTGGGAAAAGATCATCATAAAAGGAAAAGCACTTGGATGCAGAAGTTGCAGCACAAAAGAACCCTATCAACAATGGGTAAAAAATAGAGTCCAAGAAATCAAGTTGCCTTTCCACAATACACCCTTGAGTGATCAGGAAATATCTGAACCTACCCTCGCCACCAATGAAGAAATATGAGAACTCAAAGCATTATTGTTGAAATCTGAGGAGGAGAAAAAAGAGTTACATGCGAAGTTAGAAAAAGTCTCCCAAGAGAATGAGAGCTTACGATCAGAAAACACATGTAAAAGTCAGTTTATTGAAAGAAGTAACAAGATGTTGAAAATTGAAAAAGAAAATAAACTTGACATACAAGATTGATTGAGAGGTGCAAATGAAGAGTTAGATGTGCGAAAGCATGAAAAGAATGCAGCTATCGAAGAGGCCTATATGTGGAAGCAGTTGTGGACAAAATCCGCAAGCTCTGAAAAGAAGATAAAAAAGGAGTTTGAAGATTTAAAGAAACAACTGAAAGAAATGGTAGTTGAGTATGAGAGTCAAGTAAGGAATGAGAGGCAACGCAAAGAAGAAATTGAAGAACTACTCTCAAAACATCAAGACGCACTAAGAATAGAAATGGATAATTCTAGTGAGCTAAAGAATTACATTGATTACCAAGAAAAGATCTATAGTGACCTAAAGGACGAAACCTTATATTGGGAGGATCGATTTATGGTGTTGCTAGGTCAATTAAAGAATCAAGAGATCTATAAAGAGCTGGAAGATAAAGGAAGACATTGGAAAGACTGCTTTTCAAAATTGGCAATGCTAGCTAATCAAGCAGTCTTAAAAATTCCAAAGCATCTAAGAGAGATTGATGCGGTAATGCATCCATTGAATACTCCAGTCAAAGTCTACAAGTTCGTTGAATATTGCAAAAAATTGATAGAAGAATTGGAGGAGAAGATTGGTTGTCCTATTAAAAGAGAAGATTGAAATCCCATAGTCAATGTAGTTTTTAATTTGAATATGATGTACTCTTTTTCTTATCAATGAAGGATTTTCTATTTTGATTTCCAGTCCTCATATTTTCTTCACTAATAATTTGTTCTTGCTATTACCTAAGGCGTATGATTCCCCACTATCATAATTAACTAATTTATTTCATTTCCATCACATTCATATTTTCATACTCATAGAAATTTTATTTATTTATTATTTTTTTTAAGTAAAAAAAAAACAGACAAAAATCAATAAAGCTGATTCCCCAACACCCTTATCGAATGCGAGCGAATTCCAAGATCATGGATGAACTCGAGCAAAACCAAGAGGTGATAAGAGCGGATGTCAACCAACTAAAGGAAAAGGTCGATCGAATCTTGGAAGCTATACAGGCTTTGGCAAGGAAGGAGAATACATATGGGGATCCTCCAATTGTAAATGAAGAACACCAAACTACTCCTTCTCATCCACCGGGTTTTACCCCGACTAACCAACAATTCCGCACTACAACTATGCAATTTCCTATATATGGTCTCCCGCCTGGTTATACTCCGCCTATAGTCATCAACCCCATAGAAAATAACCAAAACCACTCAGCTATCAATCCCAAAAACTTAAACCAATCACAAATCCCACCTCATTTGGGATATGTGCCACCAAAAAACACTATACCCACAGAAAATATTCCATATAGTGTACCTCCAGTGCCCCATTTTGATGCTAACGGAAATTGGCATCAACCTCACATTGGGGATGATACACAATCAAAGGAAAATTTTCATATCTTAGAAGAACGAATAAAAGCAATTGAGGGGCATAATGTTTATGGTCTCGAAGCTTTCGACGTGTGTTTGGTTCCTGATGTGACTATCCCTCCAAAATTCAAGGTTCCTGACTTTGAAAAATACAAAGGCAACACATGTCCTAAAAATCATCTAACTATGTATTGCAGAAAAATGGCTTCTCATTCTCATAACGATAAACTTCTCATTCATTTTTTTCAAGATAGTTTGAGTGAGGCATCGTTAAGTTGGTATATGCACCTTGAGCGAAGTCGTATTCGTTCGTGGAAGGACTTGGCTGATGCCTTCTTGAGGCAATACAGGTACAACATTGACATGGCCCCTGATAGGATGCCATTGCAAAATTTATTAAAAAAGGACAACGAAGCTTTCAAAGAATACACGCAACGGTGGAGGGAAATGGCATCACAAGTAGAACCTCCTTTATCTGAAAAAGAAATGGTTGGTATGTTTATGGATACTCTCCAATCGCCTTTTTATGATAAGATGATTGGGAGTATGTCATCAAACTTTTCTGACCTTGTCATGATAGGAGAAAGGATAGAAAGTGGGATGAGCAGTGGCAAGATTGTATGTGCAGCAACTGGCATAAAAAGACCCCAAGCGACCTTCACAAAAAAGAAAGAAGGGGACGCTAACGTTGTAATTGTAAACCCCAGAGTCTCCTATTTTCCACCCATCAATTCTTACCGACCCCCAAACTTCCATCCCCCGATACCACAAACTCCTTACATTCGTTATCCATATATGGCCGCAACCACACAAGCTTCATACCCTCAATATCACTCTTCAAGACCACCTTTTTATCAACCACCACCTACCGCATTTTCCCAACAAAGTCAATGGAACCAAAATCCAATCTCAAATCACTACAGACCACCTGCCAATCGAGAAAAAAGAATAAACCGTTTTGACCTAATTCCCGTCACGTACAGTCAATTGTTGCCTCACTTACTTCAAAATTCAATGGTAGTCCTGAGACCAATGAAACCTCTAGAACCACCATTCCCTAAATGGTATAATCCAAAAGCCAAATTGAATACCATGCCGGATCTGTGGGGCATTCCGTCGAAGATTGTCAAGCCTTAAAAACTAAAGTGCAAGAATTGATTAATTCAAAATGGCTTACCTTCAAGGAAGACGGTCCCAACGTAGGGAATAATCCTTTGCCGGGTCACAGAGATGCCGCTGTCAATTTCATTGAAGAAGAGATAAACCAGTACACAAAAGATGATTATGTATCGACCATAGAGCCATGCATGGAAAGTGATAGATCTTTTCCAAGACCATTGGAAATCCTCTATAGAAAAGAGAATCCTAAGCCAACTCATAGTGGGAAAAATTCAATTATTGTCCAAGCACCAACCTCTTTTCCTTACAGAAATACCAAGGCGGTACCGTGGAAATACGAAATCACATCCCACTTGGCCAATCATCAACCAAGTGATGGCTGTGAACCTAAAGGAACTGATGTCACTAACATCTCAGGGATTGGTGGAATGACTCGGAGTGGTCGAGTATACACTCCTGAACAACTTAGGAAAAAAGAGGTTAATGGAGAAAAAGGAAAAGAAGATATGTATCATACCATAAAAGGACAAGAGATCAGTAAAAAGACGGTGTCTGAAGAAGAAGCTAGTGAATTTTTGAAGTTTGTCAAGCAAAGTGAATATAAGGTGGTGGATCAGCTAAATCAGACCCCTTCCAAGATATCAGTTCTCTCCTTGTTATTGAATTCTGAAGCACATAGAAGGGCACTGATGAAAGTTCTAAACGAAGCCCATGTTACTCACGATATCACTGTCGATCAGTTTGATGGAGTTGTCGGTAACATCACTGCTAGTAGTTGCCTGAGTTTTAGTGATAATGAATTACCAGCTTAAGGGACAGAGCATAATAAAGCACTGCACATCTCTGTGAGGTGTCACGATCATATTCTTGCACGAGTGCTAGTAGATAATGGTTCATCACTAAATGTCATGCCTAAATCGACACTATCAAAACTATTTGTTGAGGGAGCCTGTTTGAAGCCTAGTGCATTGGTGGTGAAAGTGTTTGATGGATCTAGAAGACAAGTGGTTGGTGAGATTGACCTACCAATTCAAATCGGACACCACATCTTTGGGATAACCTTCCAAGTAATGGATATTAAACCGACGTACAGTTGTCTTTCAGGGAGACCGTGGATTCACGCTGCTGGAGCAGTAACATCCACTCTCCATCAAAAGCTAAAGTTTATAGTGAACAATAAGCTGGTAATAATATCTGGGGAAGAAGATATGATAGTGAGTCATCTATCTTCTACGGGAACGGAGGAAGCCATAGAGACTTTCTTTCAAGCATTAGAAATTGCCAATGTTGTCTTCATGGGTGAAGGATATCGTTTAAAAGAACCAAAACAATCTACCATATCATTGAAGTCTACCAAATCCATGTTAGAAGGAGGAGTTTTTCTCAATTTGGGGAAGTTGATAGAAATACCAGAAAAGAACAATAGGTACGGGTTGGGATATGTACCTACTCAAGCTGATGAAGAAAAGGCTGCGAAGGAAAAAAGAGAAAACAAGGTGACTCGTCGAGAAAACTGGATACCGAATTCACAGAAGATTCCTATTTGTGACATTCGTCAAAATTTTCAAAGCGCCGGAATAATATATGTTGATCAGGTGGCTGTTGCAGAAGAGGATCATGGTGATGATGATACCCTCAAGCTAGTGTACCCTTGTCCTTCAAACACCAATCTCAACAATTGGAAGATCATCGAGTTTCCCGTGTTTGTTAATTTGTGTTCAAAGTAATTATGTATTTTTAACTCCTTTTGCTCTGCCCAAGGCTATAAGGATAACTAATTAGGGCATATGTATTTCAATTCTGCACTTATTATCAATAAATGCATTTTTGAATTCTCCAACTAGTTTTGTTTTTTTTCTCTTTTCTCTTTTCTCTTTTCTCTTTCTTTTGGCAATCCTTATTCATTTTTTTTTTTTTCCTTTTTCTTCTTAATTTAAACAATGCAGAGTCGAAAATGAATATGTTGAAAATAGCAGCGCTAGAACCATTTCTTGTAATTTTGAACGTTTGATTAGAAGATCATCGAGTTTCCCGTGTTTGTTAATTCATGTTCAAAGTAATTATGTATTTTTAACTCCTTTTGCTCTGCCCAAGGCTATAAGGATAACTAATTAGGGCATATGTATTTCAATTCCGTACTTATTATCAATAAATGCATTTTTGAATTCTCCAACTGGTTTTGTTTTTTTTTTCTCTTTTTTCTTTCTTTTGGCAATCTTTATTCATATATATATTTTTTTCTTTTTTTCTTTAAACAATGCAGAGTCGAAAATGAATATGTTGAAAATAACAGCGCTAGAACCATTTCTTGTAACTTTGAACGTCTGATTAATCATGCCGATGAGGATTGTGAAGACGATTGTGAGCTTCCCCCAGAACTAGAAAGCTTAATTGAACGGGAAGCTAAGATAATCCAACCCTATCAAGAACCTGTTGAGGCGATCAATTTAGGGACTGGGCATGATAAAAAAGAAGTTAAAGTTGGTATGTCTATGAAAGAAAGTGAGCGAGGAAAGTTGGTTAAACTTTTAATTGATTATTTGGATGTCTTTGCATGGTCATATCAGGATATGCCCGGGCTAGATACTAACATAGTTGAACACAAGCTACCACTCAAGCCTGAATACACTCCAATTAAACAGAAGTTGAGAAGGATGAGACCTGATATGTTACTTAAAATTAGAGAAAAGGTCAAGAAGCAATTTGATGCTGGATTCTTAGCAGTAGCAAAATATCCTCAATGGGTGGCTAATATTGTACCAGTTCCAAAGAAAGATGGCAAGGTTCGAATGTGTGTTGATTATCAGGATTTAAATAAAGTTAGTCCTAAAGATGATTTTCCTCTACCTCATATCGATTTCCTAGTGGATAGCACTGCTCAATACTCTCTTTTCTCCTTCATGGATGGTTTCTCAGGGTACAATCAAATCAAGATGGCTCCCGAAGATGTGGAGAAAACTACATTCATCACACAATAGGGGACTTTCTGCTATAAAGTGATGCCATTTGGATTGAAGAATGCTAGGGCAACATATCAAAGAGCAATGGTAACCTTGTTTCATGACATGATGCATAAGGAAATAGAGGTTTATGTGGATGATATGATCGCAAAATCTCGAACCGAAGAAGACCATGTTGTTAACCTTCAAAAGTTGTTTGAGCGACTAAGGAAGTTCAGACTCCGTTTAAACCCTGCTAAATGCACATTTGGTGTAAGATCAGGCAAGTTACTTGGGTTTATCGTTAGTCAAAAAGGGATAGAGGTGGACCCAGATAAAGTAAGAGCAATACAAGAAATGTCGGCTCCACGCACGGAAAAAGAAGTTCGTGGCTTTTTGGGTAGATTGAATTACATTGCGAGGTTTATATCGCATCTCACCGCTACATGCGAACCGATTTTCAAATTGTTGCGCAAAGATCAAAAGGTTGAATGAAATGAGAATTTTCAAAAAGCTTTCGAAAAGATTAAGCAGTACTTATCAAAACCTCCCATCCTAGTGCCTCATGTTCCTGGGAAACCACTTATTATGTACTTAACAGTACTTGACGAGTCAATGGGCTGCGTACTGGGCAGCATGATGAATCTGGTAGGAAAGAACATGCTATTTATTATTTGAGCAAAAAGTTCACCAGTTTGGAAACAAGATATTCACTGCTTGAACGAACATGTTGTGCATTGGCATGGGCTGCTCGTCGGTTGAGGCAATACATGTTATGTCATACAACTTGGTTGGTATCTAAAATGGACCCAATTAAGTACATCTTTGAGAAATCTGCTCTTACTGGAAGGATCGCCCATTGGCAGATGTTGTTATCAGAATACGATTTGGTATATGTTACACAAAAATTTGTCAAAGGAAGCGCACTAGCAGAATACTTAGCCCAACAACCGGTAGAAGATTATCAATCAATGCAGTGTGAATTCCCCAATGAAGACATACTGGCTTTAGTTGAAGAGATTGAATCATCTGATAAAGAAAAATGGAGGTTGGTGTTTGATGGTGCCTCTAATGCATTAGGGCATGGAATTGGAGCCATTTTGATTTCTCCAGAGAACCAGTTCACTCCATTTACGGCTAGGTTGTGTTTTGATTGTACAAACAATATTGCAGAATATGAAGCATGTGTTATGGGCATTAAAGCAGCTATCGAATCAAATGTAAAATTTCTTGAGGTATATGGAGACTCACTGTTGGTCATCCATCAGACGAAAGGAGAGTGGGAAACGCGAGATTCTAAATTGATTCCGTATCACACCCATATCAAAGAATTGACAGAACACTTTGAGAAGATTACTTTTCACCATATCCCTCGAGAAGAAAACCAGTTAGCTGACGCCTTGGCCACTTTGTCGTCAATGTTCAAAATAACCACTAACCAAGACGGGCCGGTCATAAAAATTCAACAAAAGGATAAGCCAACATATTGCTTTTCGATAGAAGAAGAGCTTGATAGCAAACCATGGTTTTATGATATCAAATCCTATGTTAAGAATAGGGAATATCCATCAGGTATTTCAGAGAACGACAAGAGGGTTTTGAGGAGGTTGTCAATGAACTTCTTCTTAAATGGTGATGTGCTTTATAAGAGGAATCATGATATGGTTCTCCTCAGATGTGTGGATAAAGCAGAAGCAGAAAAGATCATTCAAGAGGTTCACGAAGGTTCTTTTGGAACTCATGCAAATGGACACGCAATGGCAAGAAAAATCTTGAGGGCTGGCTATTATTGGTTGACTATGGAATCTGATTGCTTTAGTTACGTAAAGAAATGTCATAAATGTCAAATCTATGCTGATAAAATACATGTACCGCCCACCTCTTTGAATGTTTTAACATCACCATGACCGTTTTCAATGTGGGGGGTGGATGTTATTGGACTCATCGAGCCAAAAGCTGTGACACCCTACACCCCAAATAATTTTTTTTTTTTTAGATAAAGAGTATCACGTAATCATAAACATGTCACATAAAATCCAAAATTTTCACCAAACATAATGACATCGAAATCATAATATCAACAACATAATCCTTTTTGAAGTGCACATACTTATGTTTCAAACGTAGTGCAAATATAGTCCCCACCCGATGTCACTATCAGAGCGGGAATTCCCAAAATAAAAATACTCAAAATAACCTCTCCTGATGGTATAAGTCATCATTTGCAACTTACAACTCGTCTGCGTCCATCGCAAACGCCAAACACAAACAACGAGGGGTGAGTATCGAAATTATGTAACAGTATAAAATACACGAGGAGAACACGCAAACAATCAAATTATCACAATCTCAAAACAGTCAAGTGTATAATATCAACGACTTCTCAAATTCATTCATAATAAGACAATCAAAATAATGAAATGCTATGCATGTCCTATACTCTATACTTCATCATTTGGTACCATTCTACTCTGAAGTACTTGGTTAGGAGGCCTGATACTATGCCACTACAAGAGTGGACGGACAATTCATGAATGGCCAAGTCCTCATAGATCCCCTCAACTCAACCCGAGACACATATACGCGACAGTCGGGGTACTCTTGTGTTGCACGGTAGTTCCCGGCCTTAGGGAATAACCCACTAATCCACTTAGGAATTCCCCACTAGGTGTACCCCCAAGGTCTATCAGTCTTACCTTACAGTTCGACTGTAGCCCTCCACGATCAGGCTCATTCAGTTGTACTTCCCCGAATCACTAGGTTTGTCAGACCCTCCCTATATGATGACAAAACAATCCTAACTCCAAATCTACAACACATATCTCAGACTTACTCGATCATCACTACTCACTAAGTTTCAGTTTGACTTCACGATATTCGTCATCATATATCTTTATCAGTCAATCACAATAAAATCACAATATTTGGTTTACACTACTCACAATACACAATCCAATTTCATCAATCACATAATAAGGAATTCAATCGGTGATACATTCTAGTAATATCATAAATTCAATCAAGTAACAAAACATTCAAGTTCAAATCATTCATACATTAACAATCAACATAAGATTTCATAAAATCAGGCAACAGGCAATCTTAATATAAACAAATTCACGACAATTCTACAAGTTGCTAAATTATATTTTAGTCCTCACTATTACCATCCACATCTTATTAATTAATTATTATTACTCAATAGGGCTCAACTGTACGTAGTAAGCCCCGAATGAACATTTGGGAATTTCAGCATTCCCGTTCATCTCACGTTATTTTATACTCATAAGATCGAACCTCATCCCACCCATTACCTCAGCTGAAGATTCCGTCCAATGAGTCTGATCTGCTAACGAGTCGTTTCTTTATCGGTCGTCGTCTCTAATAGTCCGCGAGGGAATCATAACCACACAACCACAAAATACAAATGAATTACTTACTATAAATAAATGAATAAATAATTAATAAAATAAATAATAAATTAATAACGAATAAATAAAGAATGAATAAATAATAAATAAATAAATAAATAAATAAGTAAATAAATAAA
>NC_021163.2:37573888-37578152 GCF_000331145.2 Cicer arietinum | reverse complement strand
GTAAGTTAAATATAGTTAATATTAATGATTTAAATCAATTATTAAGGCAAACACACAGACACACCTAAAGAATTAGAACACATATTAACACTCATAAAAAAAATAGTATTGTGTCATTATACTATTCAAAATAAGGTAATGAGAAATTGGGGTGTTACAAAAGCTTCCAATGGTCACCGATTTATCTTGGTAGCTATTGATTACTTCACAAAATGGGTTGAAGCCGCTTCTTATGCCAATGTGACGAGAAGTGTGGTTGTCAAATTCATCAAAAGAGAATTGATTTGTCGATATGACTTACCAAACAAGATAATCACTGAAAATGCGACTAATTTGAATAACAAAATGATGAAAGAGTTGTGTGATAGTTTTAAAATTCAGCATCATAATTCTTCGCCATATCCTCCGAAAATGAATGGAGCTGTAGAAGCAGCAAATAAGAATATCAAGAAGACCATACAAAAGATGGTGGAGACATATAAGGATTGACATGAAATGCTTCCCTTTGCATTACATGGCTATAGAACCTCTGTTCGTACCTCAGCAGGGGCAACTCCTTTCTCATTGGTGTATGGAATGGAAGCGGTGCTTCCCATTGAAGTTGAAATTCCCTCGATCAGAGTCTTGATGGAAACAAAATTTGAAGAGGCTGAGTGGGTTCGATCACGATTTGACCAATTAAATCTCATAGAAGAAAAAAGAATGATAGCTCTATGTAACGGTCAGCTATATCAAAAAAGACTTAAAAAGGCATACGAGAAAAAAGTCCGTCCTCGAGAGTTTCAAGAAGGGGACTTGGTGTTAAAGAAAATATTGCCCATAAAAAAGGATTTTCGTGGAAAGTGGACCCCGAATTACGTAGGACCATATGTTGTGAAAAAAGCTTTTTATGGAGGAGCTCTAATACTCGCAGAAATGGATGGAGATGACCTTCCACTTCCAGCAAATTCAGATGCAGTCAAAAAATATTATGCTTAAAAACGGTGATGAGCTTGCTAGGTTGAAAACCTGAAAAGGCGACCAAGGCAAAAATTAGAGCATCCCGATGGATTGGAAACTTGGAAGAGTAGTCCATGCAAAAGTTTGGGATAAAAAAAAAATCAAGCACTTCAAACTGGGGCAATTATTATTCTTGGAAGCTGATTATTAGGATTCATAAATTACAAGAATGACTAGCGTTTGTTATGTCTCTACTTAAATTAAACATACTCGTCCCCACATTGTAACCCCTGCCTCAATTGTTTTGCTTTTAATGTGACAAATGTACATTTTTCAATATTGTCATTCGATGTTGTACATTACACTCTTTATATACCAATCCAGTTTCATTGTTGAGTGTTCTATTGTTTCAAATTTTGTTTTATAATAATAAATGTTGGAATTTGAAATATGTAAAAATATAAAAATATTTTAAATATTTTGACACTTGAAAATATACACGGGAACTCGTTCGATTCTCAAGATATATGAGTGTGTGAAGAATAATAAGGAGGGTAGTCATTTTAAACAATGGATTTTTGCTTCACTTCGAAAAAGCGATCATTCGGTGGATACGAAGAGTCATCATGTGGAAACAATATTTGTCTTTATTCATCCATTGAATCTTGAGACGGAGAAGAGCATAAGGATCGGGGAATCAAAGAAAAGAACAAAAATTTATCTATAATGCATGACACATAAACCATACATAATTTCCTCATACTCACATGATCCATGCATCTTCATTGACACTTTACTCAATTCATCACACACGCATGAATCGTTCATACCTTATCATTTGAATTGCAAATATCATATACTTATTCCCCCTCTTTATCTACCTTCAAGATTGGATCAATTATGATCTACGCATCGGTAAACAATCTGAAGACGATCACTTTCATTTCTATAGATCTACGCATCGATAACCAATCTGAAAACGATCATTTTTAATTTCTATAGATCTACGCATCGGTAACAAATCCGAAGACGATCATTTTTTCTATAGATCTACGCATCGGTAACCAATCCGAAGACGATCATTTTTAATTTCTATAGATCCAAGCATGGGTAACCAACGATCACTTTCATTTCTATAGATCTACGCATCGGTAACCAATCCGAAGACGGTCATTTTTAATTTCTATAGATCCACGCATCGGTAACCAATCTGAAGACGATCACTTCCATTTCTATAGATCCAAGCATCGGTAACCAATCTGAAGACAATCACTTTCATTTCTATAGATCTATGCATCGGTAACCAATCCGAAGACGATCATTTTTAATTTCTATAGATCCATGCATCGGTAACCAATCTGAAGACGATCATCTTCATTTTTGTCGATCTACGCATCGGTAACCAATCCGAAAACGATCATCTTTATTTCTGTCGATCTACGCATCGGTAATTAATCCGAAGACGATTATTCTACACATCTAAAAAAATTTGCATCATTATCACTTTAACATTTCAAATGCACTTTAATACATGTGTTTGTTATTGGACAAAATTTAGGTACCTGATAACATGAAAACGAATACCATTGTTATTCATATTTTCATATTCTTTAAGTAAAATATAATTAAATAGGGGCAGTTGTAGTACCCTAATTTTGTCCAATTTATTTAAAAATAAATCAAAAAGGAAATATATATTAAAAAAGGAAGTAAATATATTTACAATAAATAGGCTCATCAATTTACAATGCCAAATCAAGTTATAATTTTTAAATTACAATTACAATCAAATTGCAACCATAAATATTAAATCAAATTAAATTACAATAATTTTTAATTTGTTGCTGTTGTTGCCTCTCTGTTTCTGATGCAGTGTTTGGCTCTGTTTTGTTGCTGCCTTTCTGTTTCAAATGTAGTGTCATTGACCTTTGCTTTGTAACTAATTAGAGAAACATAAAAACATAATTTATAAGTCAGTATTTGTACACATTATGAAGAACTAAATGACAAATTTTTGAGTTTAAAAAAAAAGAAACTAAAAGACAAATGAATAAACTCAGCAGATCAACAGATCAAAACAAATAATCTAAATTTATGAAGGCATCAGTGGTGCAGGAAAATACAGATGATGAGCAAAGAAATTAAAACATCAAACAAAGATTTGGAAAGCTCAAACTCAAACAGTGGCACAGACCAGAAAACAACTAAACATATAAAAGACTCTATAAATACATCTTTTTAATTTTCAAAAGGGGGAGGAGAATAACACTATTGAGATAAAAAACGCATAGAAAAAAGAGGGGGAGAGTTTTGTTTTTTGGAGAAGATCAGTAAAACAATTTAGTTTGAATGCTTTGGAACATGAGATGATTAATAGAAGAATATACTAATCCAAAACAAGAGCAAATACTCATCAGGAAAGCAAAGTATTACACTGAAACAAACATCTAATTTGTGTGTGAAAACGAAAAAGAATAGAGAAAAGGAAAAAACCAAACCTTCGTACTGTCACCCACCCGTTGTCGGAACGGCAACCGTGCCTTTTGAAGCGGCCGCACCCTCCTCCTTGATCTCTTCTCCTTCTCGTGGCTTCATCTTGGTATCTTTCCGTCTCTTTCTCTTTCTCTTTTCCTTTTCTTTCTTTTGTTGCTTTCATTTTCTCTCCATTCCAGTTTTCTGCAAACACCAACAGAGCGGCTGCTCTTTCTCTTGTCAAATGTGCATCTAGGGTTTTTTAGGGTTACATGTTTTTTTTGTTATCCTGAACTGATGATAAGTTGGGCCCAAAAAACATGTGAAAACGAAAAAGAATAGAGAAAAGGAAAAAACCAAACCTTCGTACTGTCACCCACCTTCGTCGGAACGGCAATCGTGCCTTTTGAAGCGGCCGCACCCTCCTCCTTGATCTCTTCTCCTTCTCGTGGCTTCATCTTGGTATCTTTCCGTCTCTTTCTCTTTCTCTTTTCCTTTTCTTTCTTTCGTTGCTTTCATTTTCTCTCCATTCGTGTTTTCTGCAAACACCAACAGAGCGGCTACTCTTTCTCTTGTCAAGTGTGCATCTAGGGTTTTTTAGGGTTACTTTTTTTTTTTTGTTATCCTGAACAATGATAAGTTGGGCCCAAAAAAAAACAACAAAAAAGCAAACCTATTTGTTTGAGAGTTCAGCCCATTTAATTTCTTTTTATAATTTAAAAATTAAATTGTTTCATAAACAAAAATCAAATTTCATAAAAAAAAATATAAATAAATATTTTTATTAATGATTAATTAGATGCGACGTTTTTTTAATCTTTGAGTTGTTAGGACACAAGTGGTACAACTTGAT
>NC_021163.2:37563538-37573715 GCF_000331145.2 Cicer arietinum | reverse complement strand
TTTTGTTAAACAAAATCAACACATCAACATTTTCTAACCAAGAACTACGTAACTTTGATTTCTCCATCGCACCGGGAGATACGTAGGAGCAAGATCACATTCTTGTCAAGCACATAAATAAAAATTTCTTCTTTTGTCCTTTATTTGTTAAGTACATATTTATTTTAAAATCATATTTTTTAAATAGTAATAATTGTTATTCATATTTAATAATAAAGAAAAATAAATATACTTAAGTTAAAATTAATCTTGCATAATTAATTATAGGTAACCGTTTTTAACGGATGTCGTAGGGTGCTAATACCTTCCCTACGCATAATCGACTCCCGAACTCAAAATTTGGTTCCCAATATTTTCCCTATTTTAAAATAAATTTTGGTGGCGACTCTATTGAATTCGAGAAATACTCGAAATTTTAGGCCGCGACAATTTATCTTGCCACTATTATATAATGTACTATTCTATTCTTATCCAACTTTATTTTCTATCTTGTCTCTTTCTATCATGCGCATTAAAAAGACCTTGAGTTGAGTTGAATCAAATTGTTCATTTTCATATTGAGTTGGATTGGGTAGTGGATTACCCACTATTTTTTTTAGTTAAATATTTAATAATGGGCTATCATATTTTTTCTAAAAAAATATCACAACCTTAATTTTCTCTAAAAAAATATAGTGTAACCTATTTTCATTAATCTTTAGCAACTAATATATATAAACATATCATTAATGAAAATATCAAAATCACAATTTTTTTTTTTTGTAAAATACCTTCATTGCAATTATAATATAACCAAAGTTACAAGGTTATTAAAATAGCATAAAATGTTTGTAAACATCAAAATAACTAAAGTGCAACCTCATAAAACAACCAAATAGTTTTTAGGATTGAGTAACTTGGATTAAATAGGTTGGGTTTGGTTTTACCTAATACCTATGTTGTCAATTGCGGCACTATTGCCGAATAGCGTTGCGGCGGCGGCCATCTCCGCAGCGCCCCTCACTGTGAAACTGCCGTCATCCGTTGCGGCAATTGCGGTTGCGAATAGCGTGCTCAAACGCGCCGACGTGTTGCGCCTAACTCAGGTCCATGACCCACTACTGTGTTTTTAAGGGTTTGCTGATTTTTTTTTTTTTTAATTTCATTAAGGATATTTGAGTCTTTTTGCACTCAAAACCTATTATTTTATTATTTGTTGGCCTTTTTCCTCCTTCACATTATTATTTTAAATCCCAAACTACTGTGACCGTTCCTCTTTTCCACTGTTTCTCTTTTTCTGTTTCTGTTTTTCTTTTCCACTGTTTTTCTTCTTCTTCCACTTCTGTTTATGGTTTTTTTTTGCCACTATATTTTTTTCTTCTTGTTCTTCCCCTTATGTGTTTTTTTTTACCACTGTTTTTCTTCTTTTCCTTCTTCTTTCACAGTTCCACTTTTGTTTCTGTTTTTATTTTTTATTTTCCCCTCCTCTGTTTTGTTACTACTTACTAACAAGAATGACATCTTCATCTAAAACATCAACGCCTAACAACAAAGGCTTGTTTAAACCTTTGCAGTGGAATTCTTTGGTGGATATTAATGACAAGAATGTTGTTATTTTTTAGTATGTTTGTCTACTGTTTGTATTTTATGTTTAGTTTATATACTGCTTTTGGTCTTCATAATAGCGCTCATCCCGCTATCTCATTTTTGGGGTTGGACGCTCTGTGCCGCTATCCGTGACTCACAACATAGCTTAATACCAAAAATTTTAAGCGGTTTGCTATTTTGTTAAATCAGAATCACCATTCAAATTAATTTACTTAACCCAAACTATTTTTTGGACCAATTCGAGTTGAGTTGATCGAGTTGGTTGAGTTGGACCAATCCATTTACAATTCTAATCTTAACAGCATGGAAGGAAAAGAGAAATAAATATAGACATATTTACTTCACAGGAGGGAAGATAAAATATTTTTAATATCTTGTTTTTAATTCTAGAAAAAATACTGACTTTTAAACGTTTAAAAAATTGTTTTCTTTCTCTCTCCAAATCCCTCAAATTAGAGGAAGATAAAAAAAATTAGGAGAGATTACGATCTTTTCAACTCTCAGTTTTTGAATTTAATATCAAATACATTTTAAAAATATCCTCTCAGTTTCAAATCCTTCTAACCAAACACAGGTAGGGATGGCAATGGGTAGGGTTTGGGTAGGGTACTATAGTACCCGTCCCCATACCCGCGATTTTAAAAAATACCCATACCCGTGCTCGTACCCTCTTGGGTATCAACTTTAATACCCGTACCCTTACCCTCTGGGTACTTAAGTGCCCGTACCCATACCCGTTACCCACACTTTAACTAAAAAAAATCGATAAATAAATGATATTATTGTGATTAAATTTAAAAATTATTTAAATATCTTAAATCCAATCATAAAATATTATAAATCAAAATATTTTCTGACTCAACATTTCAAATGAACACTTGTTACAATACATATTTAAATATCTATAATAATATTTTGTGAAGTTGCAAGTCATATGATAATATTATCTGAGATAATTGATAAAAAGTTGCAAGTATAATTATAAAGTCACGATTAATAAGATATAACTATTAGTTATAAAATCACAATTATTTACCTATTTATCATAATCAGATTCTTAAAAAATTTGCAAACGTTTATGTTTCAATTATAAATATTGTAATGGTCCAATGATATTAATAGATGTTAAAATATAAAAGAAAACAATTAATTAAACTAAACACTAATATAATAAATAAATAACTAAATAAATAAATAATATATTTATATAAGTGCGGGTGCGGGGCGGGGTGGGTACTACAGTACCCGTACCCGCACCCATACCCGCTTAATTTTGCGGGTAATTACCCGTCCCCATGCCCATATCCATGATGCGGGTTTTTACCCTACCCATTGTGGGTTTTTTTTGCGGGTACCCACTGGGTATGGGTCTAATTGCCATCCCTAAACACAGGTGAATATTAAAAACCCTATTACAAAACAAAGCAATTCATTGAAATAAAAAAAATAAAAAACACGCAGGTGCTGCCTCTTTTCACTTGTATCAAATTGTAGTCGCGCTTACCTCAATGCAGGCGGAGTTGGTCTTCGACATCCCAGGTTCGGATTTGCCTTCCCCTTCCTTTTGCTCGCGAGAATGTCATTTGCGGCCGCGATACCCGCCACCGCCGCGAAAGTATCGCGATTTCTCCTCAAGATTATTTTATTACGGGTAATAAATTTCTTTTAACTTTATATTTCATGATTATGGTTGATCTCCTTTTCAGGATCGGTGTCTATAAGAAACGAGTATGCCTCATAGAACTCGACCCATGACTGCGCTCTTGTTGTTTACATCGATAAATGCTGTTTTGTGTGCAACCATTACTCCAGTCTATGATTTTGTTTGCTTTCTTCCTTACTGGGAAAGAAGGGTGAGAATTTTCTTTTCTCAATTATTATTATTATTTAGTTTTCTCCATTTATCTATTATTTCAGTTACTGATGATGTTATTTCCCAATGAACATGTACCATATCTCAATTTCATTAGTTGTTGAAATTGGTTATCTACTATGACAACTCTATTGAAATTGAAATCAAATAAAACATAAAAATGGGATAATCTCGTAAAACTAACTATTGGTGTTAGCAATTAGCCTTTAATTTTGTTAAAGGGAGGAGTTGAACTCATGATCTCCTTGTCACCCAAACTCTCTCAAATCACCAAATCATTTTGATTCACTAGTGTTATGGAATTAAAGATTAAATGTCGTTGAATTGAAAATATCTGTATTTCTGTACTTTATAGCAACATTCCTTGTTAATGTGGTGGCTTTTGGTCCTGAAATAGAGCTTTTTGGTGGCTTTTGTGATATTTTGGATTGTCATTTTTACGTACTAGAGCTTTAAATCAGCTTAGCTATTGTGATATATTGGATTGTCAAGAGCTTTAAATCAGCTTAGCTCTTTCCTTCAATTGCCATCTGAGTTGGAAAAAACTGTAAGCTATAGCTGTCGCCAGTATATGCAAAACTCAATGAGGATCCTTCTCCAGAAAAATTCAGTATGGGGCCTTTTATGTAGGTTTTGCTTGGCGGTGACTAGTATTAAAATAGGGTGAAGATTATATACATCTGATTTGGTAATTAGGCTGTTTGACTGATTCTTCACCTAATCTAATTTACAGAGGGAAAGACGTCGTCAGGAACGTGAAACATCTAACCATCAAAGGATCTAGCCTTTTAATTGTCTTATTTTCCTCTCATAATGTTCTTGCAATATGGAATATGTATGAGTAGAAGTCTGAATTCTTGGACCAACTTGGTATCATTCATAGGCATTTTAAAGGTATTCTCATTCTAACTTTACTCAGGTCAAAACCAATATTCTATTGGAAAAGATTTGGATAGACTTCTTTTTATTTCTTTCCTCAAAATGATCATGTGTGCTTCATTTGCAAACAAATTTTCAGTCTCATGCATTTTTCATTATATCCAACTAGCTATTGGGACAGAATATGTTAGTGTAAATTATGGAAACGGGTACACGACACACGTTTACAACTGCCACATATTGGTTATGGAAATCTCTAAAGGCGCACATAATAAGAGATAAGTAGGATATTTGTATGTCTCAATCCAGTATTTGATGAGGCAACAATATATGATAATTAATCATAAAATTTATTTTGTATCTCTAGTTGAAATTTTTATTCTGAATTTGAGTTGGGTTCGAAACAATCAGGATATGATCAAAATAATTTATTGATTTACCCCTAAAAATGACATAATCATGTTAATCACGTTATAATGACATGAATTTATTGATTTAAAAATATGATCAAATTAATCATGTCATTATGATATGTGTATCAAAAAATTGATATAATAAAATGTTATTTTGCCTGTTACCCTATTCGCATCAGACACATGATATGATAAATGTATCTTGTCTATATCCTTATCATATCCTTATTTAGCTCTCTATCATATCCATCAAAACTGCTGGTGTGAGGATTTTCTTAAACCAAATCAATGGTGAGCTCTAAACCTCGACAATTTATGAATATATTTGTCTCATAGTTTGAGAGGTGAATTTATAGAGACCTTAGGTTAGAATTATAGAACATTCTTTTCAAATTGAAGAGGTCTTGTCCATTGCTACATTTAACCGTTGAAATTTTTAGTATAAGTTATAGAGATATCTCGTTATTTGTTAAATTCATAGTTCATTCTCTGTCACAACAATTTCTAGTATGACGATTTTCAAATGTTACAGTGACATTTTGTAAGTCCATATCGATGCTATTGTGATTAGTTTTAATATTTTATCTTAGAAAATTAACCTGAGTATAAACGAAAGGATTTAATCTATTACCGATTGGCCTCCATTTTTTTTTATCAAAACCTATTAGCTGTCAAAAGTAACAATAAAACTGGTGTAGGTTGTTTGAGGAGTAAGTTCAATCAATCTTTATAAAGTCGTCAAAGGTAACAATAAAACTCTTGTGTTGTTTGAATGAGCAAACACAAATTTCTGTATTAATAAACAGAATGAGTGGATTAGAGAAGTTAGAAGATAACTACAATTTAAAAAAAATTTATTTAATGCCAACATTTTTAATACACGCAATTACTTTTACACTAACCCTCCTTACACATAAATCCATCTTCTTCATTTTAAATAAAAACTAGAAGGTTCCTAGTTCCACACATGTTCTTTTTTTATGCCAAAAATATCACCAATAATAGTGGAGACCAACGTCTATTGAGGTTATTAAAGCGATACAAATGTTCCA
This sequence comes from Cicer arietinum, assembly GCF_000331145.2. NCBI lineage: Eukaryota > Viridiplantae > Streptophyta > Magnoliopsida > Fabales > Fabaceae > Cicer > Cicer arietinum. The sequence continues at coordinate 37,567,911 of NC_021163.2, read as the reverse complement.
GTGTGGATGTGAAAAGATAAGTGATACGTTCGTGGCAAGATAGAGTGTAGATGATTCGTTCGTGATTTCCCATTGATTTAAAAGGGGAACTTCCATCCGTTGTGGGTTGCTAATGTGCCTCCAAGCAATGTCTATGTCTATTTCTTCCAAATGAACTTTGCTAAAGTGTGTTAAAAAAATAACTTAAGTTTGTGTTTGTTTCTAATCAGGAGTGAGAATAGGTCAGACCAGATCAGACTTTGAAAGGTCTGAGCCTGACTTACGATTAATTTTTTAGGTCTAAGTTTGGCCAACGACTTATCGTAGGTTTTTTTTTTTTTTGCCTGACGTGACTTTTATAAAAGTTTGGCTTAGTCTAAAAGTCTATTTAAAAACCTTATTAATATTAAAATATTTAAATTTTATATTTTACGTATCAATATATGTTAAACAAAAAATAATTTTTTTTTTATAAAATGATTTTTAAAAAGTCTGAAACAAACACCATTTAAATTCTAAAAATTGATTTTTGGTTTCAAAGAATAGATTTTTTCTTAAAACAAATGCACCCATTATTACCTCTCAAACAAATATGGAACGACTACTAAGTGATTGCCTAACTAAACAGACTATTGAATATTGAATCATTACCGAATATAAAACGACTATCGAATATGGAACAACTATTAAGTGATTGTTTAATTGATAGACTTTAAATTAAAAAATAATATTATTAATAAATAATAATAAAAAAAATAACATTAATAAATAATAAAATATATCTAGGTCGGCCTGTTAGGCATAATATGTTTTTTTATAAGACTGAGTCTGCCTTATTTAAATAAATAGACTTTAAAAATAGCATGAGTCTAATCTTTTTATTAAATAGGCCAGACCAGACTATAAGTATGTCAGACCATAAACCCCTAACGGAAGACCTAGCATATTCTCATCCCTATTTTTAATTTCATTGCGCCGCTTATTCTATTTTGTTGGAAATGATGATGATATTAATGGAAGATTGTTGAAAATAATAATGACATTAATGAGAGTTAGTGTTGTGTGAATTGAAAAAAAATAACGAAGTTCCACATAAGAGGGATATCACACACTAGTAGTTTTTATAAGGTAGAGGTATGAAACTTGGGGTGTGCCCCAATAGGTACTCAATTTTGTAAAGGAGGAAGAACACATGCAAAATTGACTACAACACGCGCGTGACGCCGTCGTCGTTCGGCTGGGCTTGGGCTTTGGCTAAGTGGTGCGTTTTTATCTCTTATTGAAATATTAATTACGTAATTGCCCTCCGCCGAGTCTACATTCAACATTTGATCCAGTAAGTTTCTTGCACCCGATTTCGCGCTTTAGTTTTGTTGGTTAAAACTCTAATCTTTGGTCTCTCCCGTATGTTATTGCTCGGTCAAAAATCTATATCAAAATCCTAAGTTTGGAGCGCACGTTTTGTGGTCAAACAGATTGAAGCGCACGTTTCTATTGTCAAAACCTAAATATCGGAGCACACGTTTAGTGTATCAAACCTAATGGATCACACTTTTCTCTCTAATGCAGTTACGGATTTCCTCTATAAATAGAGGGTTCTCCTCATTTGGAAAACTACACCAAAAAGCTGTTAGAACTGAAATATAAAACTGGAGAAAAATGAATAGAGTAACAGTTACAAATATGCTAACTGAATTGCCATTCAATTCAATTCCAACCAATTAACTCTCTAACTGCCTACCTATTGAAGACTAAGCTTCTGTTATTTATACTCAATCCTAACTGATTAGTTAGGATTTATAGCTTGCACAACTCAACAATTAATATAGCAAACAACATAGAAATTAAGCTCAGTTCATTCTCTCATACACCTTCCTAATAGGAAGCCTTGCTTGACTAACAATCCTATCAAAAGCTCTATGAATCTGAGGCTTTTCTCTCTTCTTCCCTTTTCTTACTCACTTCTTCTTTTTCTTTCGAGTGGTCTTAGTGCCATATTATGAGTGATAGTCATTCGACTGCCATATTGAAGGTGTAATTCTAGAATGGTTTTTCTTCGGTGCAGTAGAACTCCGATACAGTGATCTGGACTGTTTTATCTTAGGGACTTTGTGGTTGATAGTCTACCCTACACAATTTGGGCAGTGCCTCGAAAACGTCTTAAAGAGAGTAACCTAGTCTACGACTCAATCTAATGATATTTTCGGTGGCATAAATTGTTTTTTCAAAGTTTTTTCGAAATTCAAAAATAACATATTGTAATGAGAATGAGAACAGTTGTTATATATTGTTTCGTTCGCCAAACTTTCAAAATCAAAAATAAATATTTCAATATTCTACGGACAACCTTACTTTGATGGAGGCTGATAGGTAGAAAATTTTATTATAACCAGTTATCAATTTTTTATGACAATTAAAACGTATAGAAAAGAAGCACATAGTTTGGAAATAAATTCATGATTTGATATATTGCTAAAATAGCATAAGTTGTTGATCATGTGGCAAATTTCAGTTTAGTTGTTAAAATTAAGTTTTTATTTAAGTAATTTTTTATTGACTCCTGTGATATTTATGTGTATAGTTAATATGTCTTTTATTTGTTGATTTTAAAATATAAATGAAAAATGTCTTAACTTATAAATCAATTTGATTGTACTACTCTCATGTTATTATTTGAATAAAAGTTATTTTCTATTAAAAAAAAAAGCAAAAGTAAAATAACCCGATTTGCAATATTTGAAGCAAATCTTACCTGTAAGTGAAATATAAATAACGTCAATGGTGAAATATAAATATAGCAAAACGTACCATTGACGATAGATTAATGCGATGTTTATTATTCCTCAACCTTGGTTTGTTAGATTTTGTTCATTATTATTACTTTTAAAGAATTTTACATCTTCATTTTAGTATATTTTTTTTTTGTATTTACTTATTTATCGTATCGTGTGTTTTTTGGATCTTTTGATCTTGAAGATGAAGCTTATGGACAAGTTGTATTTCTTTAGATCATAAAGGGACCTTACATTTTCATTTATATGGTCATCAATCAGGGCATTTTTAATTATATGATTAAATTGATATTCACTATATATATGGTCATCGATCAGGGCATTTTTAAATACGGGACAACCATCTGATGATATACATTCAAATTTCCCATTATGGTTTCAACAACAAGTGCATCTCGAAGAACAAACTCCTATCAACATCCACTTAAGGCACTTATCTATGGGCCCGAGTAGAAGTTTCAAAGAATGACACACCTATTACGTCAATGGATACAAATTTCACACTGAATCTTGGACTGAAGGAAAAGAAACAATTAATAGTGGAGTTTGTATGAAAAGTGTCTCTGATAGTGGTGTAGTAGAAGATTTCTATGGCATAATTGAGCATATTTACGAAATTGACTACACGTTCCTAGATTATGCGAAAAAAGTGGTGTTGTTTTACTGTAAGTGGTTTGATCCATCTAGCAGAGGAACTAAAATAAATTTGATATACAATACTGTAGACATTCGTATGAGCAAAAAATATCCACGGTTTGATCCATTTGCCCTGGCCCATAATGTAAGACAAGTCTATTATGTTCCTTATCCATCAACTGTCAGAAGCAAACAAGGTTGGTGTGCTGCAATCAAAACAAGACCAACGAGTGGAATCGAAGAAGTTGAAGCAGGTCAAAATGAAGAAGTTGCATTTCAAATGGATGAAATGTCAAATTTGGATCATGTGATTGGAGATGAGACTATTAGTCAACTTTGTCATGAGTCACACATTGGAGAAGAAGTTGATGAACAAGAAATAGATGAATTAGAGAATGATGAAGGCAATGACTTAATTCACTCATCAAATGACGACGACGATGATGACGAAGACGAAGACGAAGACAATTAATTAATTATATATATATGTGTGTTTCTATATCTATAATATTATATATTGTAATTGAAATGAACGACACCTTATATATATATTTGGATTAATTGCAATTTTGGTCCCCTTATTTTTGCTGAATCTCGAAAGTGATCCCCCCATTTTGTTTCTCCCCAGTTTTGGTCCTCCAAACAGAATTTTGGTTCAAAATTTGATGAAATTTCATTTTTTTTGGATTTATTTAAGTCACACCATGCCTCAAGATCTCATTTGCAACAATTGTACCTGAAATATATGATCATAAATGGTGTAGTACGACTTTAAAAATTGAAATTTCATCATATTTTGGACCAAAATTCTGTTTGAGGGACCAAAACCGGGGAGAAACAAAATGAGGGGACTACTTTCGCGATTCAGCTAAAATAGGGGGACCAAAACTGCAATTAAGCCTATATATTTTTATATTTTATATATATTTCTTTATTTATGTCAGTGTTATAATTTATTTATGTATA
>NC_021163.2:37559803-37560937 GCF_000331145.2 Cicer arietinum | reverse complement strand
CTTTTGTGGCTGCAAAAGCCCTCACAAATGCCTCTCTTTTGTGGCTGCAAAAGCCCTCACAAAATTTTGTGACCAGCTTCTTTGTGGCTGCCAAAAGCCCTCACAAAAGCCACCTTTGTGGCTGATTATACCCCTTTGTGAGGGCAAAAGCCCTCACAAAATGCTTGTTTTCTTACTACAACATGTTGTAGCCGGATACAGACTCAAGTCCGTAGCAAAAACTGCATATATGTATTCAACTACAAGATGGTGTAGCCGAATACAAATATCAAGTCAGTAGCTAAAACTGCACTTTTGTATCCGACTACAACAGGATGTAGTCGAATACAAAACAAAGTCAGTGGCAAAATGCAGTCATCTGTATTCGACTACAAGGATGTGTATTCGAATACAAGCTTAAAGTTTTCAAATAAATTTGAACGTTACAAAGGTGTATTCAACTACTGCGAAACAATGCAATTTTTAATTTCAGATTCAATCTGGAACATTGGAACATTGCATATGTTAATCAAACCTCTAGGAATGATTGCTACTGATCTGAAGTGATGTCTAATGAGTATAAATACTTCTTAGATTCATATTTAACTTAACAATCTTTACATCAATCTTAGAAACTACTTTGAACAAATTTTCTGAAATATTTTGAATTATTCAAAGTCTTACTTTCATATTTCAAGTGCATATTTTACATTGTCATATCATTGAGAAAAGTTATCTACTGTACTTGAAATTATATTAGACTGTTATCATTGTACTCAATTGTTATACACTCTTGATTTCAGTCAAAGTCATTGTTGTAAAACCATTCAAGTTATTGTGTAAATTGAGGAAAGTGGTGTACTTTCTTCAAGTGTTGTAAACTAGGATAGTGGTGTGCTATCTTAGGTTGATTGTTAGAAGTTTGTAACAGAAGTCTTAGAGTTAGATTTGTACTTATTCTAACAAATAGTGGAAAATCTCTTGTGGTGTGCAAGAGGACTGGATGTACCGTTGGTTGTAAGGGGAACCAGGATAAATTGATGTGTTCTTTATTTTTCTGTCATTTACATTTTTTCATACATTAATCCTAATTAGAAAAATAATCCACTAAGTCTCTAAAAACCAGTAAATTTTTAAACACCTAATTAACCCCCC
>NC_021163.2:37538635-37559730 GCF_000331145.2 Cicer arietinum | reverse complement strand
CCCCCCCCTCCTCTTAGATGTGCCTTTATACTAACATATTGTTCTATTTATTTATTTATTTATAATATGAGACATTTCAATTGTTATATTTAAATAATATAATAAAGTCCTTGAGAGACATTCATTTAGTTAAGATATTCAGTGGATTACTTCTAGATTATTATGTGTGTCGATTGATAACCCTATCTAACAAATTATGGATATGAGATATCAAGTCACAACATAGGTATACATTAAGTTGAATGTATATTGGATTGATTAGCCATGAGAATACAACATAATGTGTTATGTAAGTATAATCAATTATTCTCATAGTGATAATGGTGTATGTCACCCTTATACCTGAAACCACTATGATCTATAGATGAGGAGTTGGCTATTTATTATCGTCAAACATTGTTTATAATAAGACAATTTAAAGTCGATTAACTAAATATTAAATGAGTCATGATGAGGGACATGGATGACCTAGATGGGATTTTCCCCTCCCATATAATAGGAGTAATATATATCAGCCCATTGATAGAGCATGCATGTTAAATGCATTGCCATGCTGAGATAAGTCAATATGACGTATTGACTATTGCAAAGTATACTCTATTGTGAAGAAATAAGACACTGAACTATAAAAGGGTGACCTATTCTATGTCTTGAGTTTGATTTAGATATAAGTTCAAAAGAGAGATTATACACAATATCATTATCGTAGAAAGATTACATCAAATCAAATGACATTCTCGTCACTTGGGTAGCAATAATGTGCTGCTAGATATCGCTTGTTTTTTATAATATTAAATAGATTATTTAATATTATTATTAAATGTTACAGGAACCTACAAGGCCACACACGCAAAAATATATTAACGACAAGTTAAAAGCGTGAGGTAAATTTTTTATCACGCCACCATAAGTAATCTTATAAACTCTGACTCATAACAATTGGTAAGGATCCGTGAGGTAAAATTTTAATTTTATCCATTGCGTTTATTTCTTTTTACTCATGATTTTCCTTCATAATTTTTTTTTTTTTGTATCCTTAACATTTAAAATTCTTCTAATTTTAGTCATTCATTAAATCTAACTTTGTAAAACTGGTGATGTGACAAATACACTCAATATTTTTTAATGACATGGCTTTTTAAATATTTGATTCATTAACTTTTTCAAAATACAATAAAATAAAAATAATTTAGTATTAATTTCCCTTTTTCTTCCCCTCATAATCACTTACCCCTTGACAATTATCCAAACCCATAATATAATCCAACAACTTCAAGCTAATAATCTCTACCTACAACTTCAAACATAAGATATTTCAATAAATATTGAATTTTTGGGAAAGAAATAAAAGCTTATCAAACTTAGAGAAACGATATAAAAATATAAAAGAAAACTCATTAAAATTGTTCCACAAAGCAAATGAATTTGGACAAATCTGTTAGATAATATTATTATATATTAGTAGTAAGGGTATTTTAGACAATTCTAGACAATTCTATTCTTTTATATATATACTCATTGTAACCCTATTAACTTGTGGTTTTGGTTCATTCTATGTTATGAAACCCTAGAGTGGTTGTTTCTCTTCTTCCTCTTGCTTTCTCTTTTCTTTGTTAACATGATATCTAGAGCCTATTTCGATCCTCCTTGAACGATCCCGCCTCTATTCCGCTGTCGAGTTCCCAACAATTAGGGAATATAATTATAGTTTCTCTTTTCTAACATTCCAATATTCAGTGAGATTTTTTCGTTAAACCGTGTCCCAATTCTGCTTTACCCTTTCTTTGTAGCTTTTCGTTTATTTTCAGTAAATCAGTAAAAAATAAAAAAAAAAAAATTTATTAGGGTTCTATAACCCTTTCCACAAGCCATTAGGGTTTGACGCTCTAACCAACTGAGCTAAAAAGAACAATGGGTGGTAAAGTTTACTTTGAGAATCATTATTATTTGCATAGTTATTGGGGGATTTTGATTGATCGTTATGAAGAGATGATTTAGAATTATCATCATGGGATCTACCGTAGAGAAGAGAGAGAGACTATTTTGATAGAAAAGGCAACCACCAAAAGAGAAAAGAGAAGAGTAACCTTGTTCCCGATTTTGTTAAATCAGTCTCACAAAAACATCGATTGCGCATTCGTTAACCGTTGGATTTGGCTGATTTTTGGACAGAAGGTTCACAACATTCAGGTCTTCGTCTTCAACGGTCGGATCGGTAAAAAGACGTCTGTAGGGGGAGAAATCATGCTCGCACAGCACCAGGTTATCCCTAATTTATTTTGTCTCAGTGATTGTGTTTGTCTCATTATTTGTATGGCTTTGAGAGAAGGTTTGGAGGTTCATTGTGTTGTTTTGAAAAATGGGTTTTGTGTTAATTTGTATGTTGGGACTTCTTTGGTTGAAATGTTTGTGAGAAGTTTGGTTTCTTGGACTGCTGTTATTGTTGGGTTTGCTAGGTGTGGGGATATGAGTGAGGCCAGGAAGCTTTTTGATGTTATGCCTGATAGAGATATTGCTGCTTCTAATGTTATGATTGATGGGTATGTGAAAATGGGGTGTATGGATTTGGCGAGGGATTTGTTTGATAAGATGAAGGATAAGAATGTTATTTCTTGGACTAGTATGGTTCATGGTTATTGTGAGGATGATGATGTTGTGGCGGCTAGGTTTATGTTTGATTGTATGCCTGTCAAGAATGTGCTTAGTTGGAATGCGATGATTAGGGGATATTGTGAGAATAGACGACCGCACGATGCGTTGAAGTTGTTTTGAGAAATGAGGGGACGTTTGGATGTGGAAATGAATAAAGTGACGGTTGTGAGTGTTCTTCCTGCTATTGTTGATTTGAGTTCTTTGGATTTGGGTGTTTGGATTCATGGGTTTGTGCAAAGGAACCGACTTGATGAAGATGTTCATGTGTATGCTTTGGTTGATATGTATGCAAAATGTGGGGAAATTGGAAAAGCTAAATTGCTTTTTGAGGAGATGAATGAAAAAGATACATCATCGTGGAATGCTTTGATAAATGGTTATGGTGTCAATGGTTGTGCGAAGGAAGCGTTAGAAGTATTCGCAGCAATGTTACGGGAAGGATTTGAACCAAATGAGATAACAATGACTAGTGTGTTATCTGCTTGCAACCATTGTGGTTTGGTAGAGGAAGGAAGAAGATGCTTCAAAGAAATGGAGAGATTTGGAATTGTGCCTCAGATTGAGCATTATGGTTGTATGATTGACCTTCTAGGAAGGGTTGGATACTTGGATGAGGCTGAAAATTTGATCTTCTGTGTTGTCGCTCTGTCTGTTGCTTCTTCTGTTTGATTGTTAATCTCTCTAGTGATTTGCTTTGTTGCTTCTCTCTTTGTTTAGTTTGGTTTGATATGATTTAGTTTTGTTTGGTTCTATTTGGTTTGGTTTGTTTGGATTTGGTTTCGTGGTGCTACTTCTTTGGTGGTTCCTATCTGTTGATTTTGATATGGTTGTTGCTCCTTGGTTTGTTTGGATTTGGTTTCGTGGTGCTACTTCTTTGGTGGTTCCTATCTGTTGATTTTGATATGGTTGTTGCTCCTTGGTTTGTTTGGATTTGGTTTCGTGGTGCTACTTCTTTGGTGGTTCCTATCTGTTGATTTTGATATGGTTGTTTCGTGGTGCTACTTCTTTGGTTGTTCCTATCTGTTGATTTTAATATGGTTGTTGCTCCTTTTTTTGATCGCTCCTTTTTCGGTTTGATTTTTTTTGTTGGCTTGATTATTCTCTTTGATTGTTGCTTCTTCTTTGGTGACATCCCTCTTGTTCCCCCCGGCTGTCCAACCACCTCCTGCGATTGTTGATCCTCCTCGTTACCCCTCTCGTCATCATCTTCATCATAGAATCATTACTCTACCGTTTGTCTCTTCTTCTTTACAGATTGTTGATTTGTTCACAAAGATGCATTCCATTAAACATTTTCATATTTTTTAGTTGACAAACTCTCGATGCTCCATGTTAATGCATCGTGAGTTTGAGGGGAGATATTAGATAATATTATTATATATTAGTAGTAAAGGTATTTTAGACAATTCTATTCTTTTATATATATACTCATTGTAACCCTATTAACTTGTGGTTTTGGTTCATTCTATGTTATGAAACCCTAGAGTGGTTGTTTCTCTTCTTCCTCTTGCTTTCTCTTTTCTTTGTTAACAAAATCATTCAACAAATTAGTAAAACAACAACAAAAACAAACTCCCGCTTAACTTATTGGAATCGCACCAAAAGTAACCACAGAAAACAACAGAAAAATCAAACTTTTGAAGGTGTAGTAAAAACAAAGCAATCAAAAAGAGAGAAAGATGAAGAGAGACAATGGAAGGGTATGTTTCTCGACGTCGAGGCCAAGATGGAGAATTGATTTTGCGATCTAGAGAAGTAGTTGAACAGGGAGGTCCAAATTGGTAGTATACGTAGTAAACTTGATATCATCTTGAGAAGGTTTGAATATGAGATTAGGGTTTTGAAAATTGAGACAATAAAAGGATATGCATGAGTAATGGTCCAAAATGAAGGAGGAAAGAGGGAGAGAAGAAGGAAAATAGTTTTGAGGAAGCGACTTTTGTTCAATGAAATAATTCATTTTGTTAGTTACGAAGTTACTTAAAACAAGTTAGTTAGAAACACGGTTAGGTAGAATTTGTTGACAGCTTTGTAAGCCCAATGTAAGACTACGAACTCATAAGCTTATGAGCCTATTTGTTGATGTATATATGACTTAGAAATTGTACTCATTATAATATTCCAATAATATACATAATTTTCTATCATTCAAATCCATCTTGTAATTGAGTAATTGTTAGTGCAAAAGTTTTTTTTACATTAAATTATTTAGTTGATGTTTTGATGATAACAAAAATAAACAAATAAAGAACAATTATCCTCTGACTATATATGCTAAGTGTGTAGATTAAAGGCATAACTCATAAACTACCCATTCTAAAGTAGCTTATATTACAATTAAATTAGAGATCTACTAATGGAGCAAGTTATAATATAGCAAAAGAAATATCGTAAAAACAAGCGCAGCAAAGCATGCGTATCAATATAAGTTATATCATTTGATGACTACGACGAAGGCAAAAGAAACCAAGACTTCACTTCAGCTTTAAAACCTAAGTTGGGGGAAAACGACATTGTACCTCGGTTGCCTTGGGAAATGCAAGCAAGGGCTTGATTCTATTACCTCTGATAGACTCAACAATACCTTGCCTCTGACAAGCATGACAAGCAATAATCAACCTATGACAACCATGAAAAGCAATAGTCTACGTCTGCCTTTGACAAGCATGACAACTTATAATCTTCCTCTACCTCTAACAAGCAATAATCGGCCTATGCCTCTCACAAGCATGAATAGCAATAATATGCCTCTAATAAATATGACAAACAAGTAATTGTCTCTGCCTCGGATAATAACATCAAACAAATGATTGTCTAACTCTAAAATATTATGTATCCTCTGAAAAAGTCAATAATCTGAGAAAAAAAAGTCAGTGTTTTGAGTAAGTCAATGTCCGATAGAAGTCAAAGCTCTGATAAAAGTCAATGCTCCAAAGAAAACAATGTAATTGCACATCCTCTAATGAACATGGTGAATCGACTATGTGTCTAAAAGTCTTTAATGTTTGATTTGGTCATAATATCATCTGATTCTTTGTCCACAATACCAAGATACACATAATATTCCATGCCTCTGACAAGCATGACAAGCAATAATCAGCCTATGACAACCATGAAAAGCAATAGTCTACGTCTGCCTTTAACAAGCATGACAACTTATAATCTTCCTCTTCCTCTAACAAGCAATAATCTGCCTTTGCCTCTCACAAGCATGAATAACAATAATATGCCTCTAATAAACATGACAAACAAGTAATTGTCTCTGCTTCGAATAATCACATCAAGCATATGATCGTCTGACTCTAAAATATTATGTATCCTCTAAAAAAGTCAATAATCTGGAAAAAAAAGTCAGTGTTTTCAGAAAGTCAATGCCCGATAGAAGTCGAAGCTCTGATAAAAGTCAATGCTTCAAAGAAAACAAAGCAATTGCACATCCTCTGATGAAAATTATGAATCAACTATGTGTCTAAAAGTCTTTAATGTTTGATTTGATCATAATATCCTCTGATTCTTTATCCACAATACCAAGATACACATAATAATCCATGGAGATATATATAGACACCTATTATGATCTACCTTAAATGATGATAGAAGATCTCCAACAGTAACATTCTTAACAGAAAGTTCTTCTCTGTATTGAAGAAGAACTCACTCAGTCCTTATGAGTGAGCATGAGAGAATTTGTGCGAGAGAAAATGAAAAAGGCTATGTGTTAAGAAGAAAATCTTAAAAAGCCAAGAACACATCAAACTAAAATAATGAGTGAATTATCCTTTCATAGAGAGTTATTAGAGTTGATATAAATCAGTCAAAGTGTTCTCACGCAATTGTACTGATATATGATTTAATATGTAACATCCTCTTAATTAGAGTTAGAATCCTAAAAACAAAATTTGTGTCAAATCAGACAAAAAGTAGAACTGATGTAGATCAGCCCGATAGTGAAAACAACTTTTTTATCCTCAAATGGTACTTAAAGGTACAACGACCCTCATGAACCTCAATGGTAGGATGCTAGAATGTTGATGAAGGTTTTAGGGATGATAGCCTAAAGAGGCTAGAGAAAAATACTTAAAGCCTAAAGAGGAAGAGAAAAGAACACATGTACGACTGTTTATGGAAATAATGGATTAACCCCTCGACTATACTGAGGCAAAATCTCTCCAAAAAGGAAGGACTAGATGTAACAAAAGTTTGTTTTGAACTAGTATAAAATTTATGTGTCTCTTTTATCCTCTTCTATTTGTCACATCTTAGTTCTTAATGATTCAACCTTTCTCTATCTAAACCTTTTTCAAAAGTAAGTTGAATATTTTCATAAAGAATATTTTTTGTAAGAAAATGGAAGTATATTTGAGAAACAACAAACCCAATTCAAACACCTCATTTCTTGTGTTTTTCAACAACTTCAATTGGTATCAGAGTTCGGTCTCTTGATTGAGCATTTTACCGTGTAAGAGCAAAGATCCCTATATGATGGAACTACTTGGAAAATGATCTAAAATAGTTTATGTTCTTTTATTCATTCTTAAATTTTCTTATCTCTTTCAAAACATGATTTGACAAAGTCTGATTGCAAGGATTATAATTACTATCAGAAAATAGATAAATCACTTTTGCAAAACATCAATTTACTCAAATGTCAAATACATCTCTTTTCCAAAGTTTTCTTTTTATGTTATTTTATTTGTTTTAGAAAAAAGCTTTTCGTATTAAAGTTTCCTTCCTGCAAATCACTCTTCAATGACATCTTGAGTAGTAAAACAAAATATTCATGTTCGGACAAGTGAGCACTCAATAGAAGAATGAGCATGAATAAGGATTTTCATTGTGTGCCTTGAAATAGAGAAACCATCTCAAAGTCATACCTATATGTGAGATACTTTCTCAATGAAATCATCTAAGAACATATATCCTCGTGTGATCAGCTCTCCTTTGGACAATAGATTAGTATACTCCTTGTGTTTTTTTCGTAAGATTTGTCTTTATATACTTTGAAAAATTCATTCCTTCCATTTTGTCTTATGGTTTTTTTTTTAACTCTTCAATGAAAAAATGTACAAAACTTGCATGCATATGTAAGGCATAGTAAGTTACTAAGTGAGAAGAGTCTATTTGCTAATACTGATGTTCATCCTCTTATAGGAAGAAGTATTAGTGGATACAACATAATTGTTAGTGCAAAATAATGGAAATGTTGTTGGAACCAAATTCATTTTATACTTAGAGTTTTTATGATAACAAAAGTATTTTATGAGAACAATATATTTGACTTCAAAGAGTATGAAAGAAGATATGGTCAAGATCTGTAGAAGATTTGATCAGGATTTATTTACAACAAAATATGAAAAGAATCAATTTGAAGAATTTACATACGCCATATGAACAAATTGCAAACAGAATCAATCTGAAGCATTTATTTACAATCTCAATCTAAACAAAAAAATGAACAAAATCAATTTGAAGAAGAATTTATTTACTCAAGGCTGAAGAAGAAAGTCATTGAAAAACAGAAAAGAGTAGAAAAACTCAAACTCAAAATTCCAAATTCATCTTAGAGTTCAAAGAGATAAACATTTGCTCAGGTTAGAAATATTATCTTAGTGTTCTTTTCTTAGAGTGTGAGAGTTATTATTATTATGAGCTTTATTAGAAGCAACTACTCAAGTTCTAATCTTTTGTATCCAACCCGATAATGGTTTAGCTCCTTCTTCAAATTGGATTGTCAGGTTGTTAGAAGAAGACTTGACTTGTAGGGTCAAAGTGGTTAGTTCCTCAAAGTTTGGGGTTGTCAGACTGTTTGGGAAGACTAACTTGGAGGTTTAGGTGCTTTGTAATTCAAGGTATTTGAATTAGTAGATTAAAGCCTTTTGAATGAAGGGACTAGATGCAGCCAAGTTAGTGATGAACCAAGATAAATATATGTGTCAGATTATTTATGCTTTTATTTTTTGCTACCTCTAAATCCGATTGCTTCTTATCCAAGTAATTCATAAAAACCAATCAGTCGTCATCAAATTAGCATAAAGTTATCAACTTTGTCAAACACAATTCTACCCCCCTTCTCGTGTTTGCACCTTCAATTGGAATCAGAGTTCGGTCTCAAGGTTGAACACTTTACAGTGTTTGAGAAAAGATCTAAGGGTTCAACATGTCTGGATTCAGTAAATTAGCAGATGAAGAAATTGTGGTATTTTCTGAATTTACTCGATCTAATTTAATTACTTCTTTAAATGATTTTTTAAATAAGAATAACAAATTGACCTTAAAACTGAAAACACTTAGGAAAGAAAATACAAATTTAACTGAAAAAGTTAATGTTTTAAAGAATCAAAGTGCTGAATTTAAAACAGAAAATTCAACTCTGAAAATTGATACTACTGAACTTAAAATAGAAAATGCAACTCTAAAAACTGATATTACTAAACTAAATATATATAATGCAACTCTAAAAACTAAAATTACTAAACTTAAAATAGAAAGTGAAAATCTGAAAACTGATATTACTGAACTTAAGGCTAAAAGCCTAACCCTAAAAAGTAATTATAGTTCCACATCAATTGAAAATACCACATGTAAATTTGATAAGCTTGAAGAAGTATTTCAAGATTTTCTTGACAATGGTATGGAAAGAAGGAAGTATGCATCTACGATTTATGGTGTTAGTAGGAATGGTAAAAGAGGAATATGATTTCAAGAAAAAATAATTGAACCTAAGTTTGTTCCCTCTGATGATTTATGTACTATTTGCTATAAGAAAGGTCACACTAAAATATCTTGTCATATGCTAACCACATGGAAAGATAAGAAACCTTTAAAACAAACCAAGACCCAACCAGTTTTGGGTACCAAAGGATAAAATTGTTTATGTTGCGGATATTCTAAGCAACCAACTTCAAACACCAGTTTTGGTGTCTAGTCAATGGATGTTTGCAATATATGAAAGGAAAAAGGTTTATGTTCCAAGACCTAAGAAACAGAAGCTAACTGACTCTAGTGGAAGAAGGATTTCTCAACATAGTACCTATCCGAACTAGAACCATATGATGAACTAGAAATATCAAAAAGATATGGAGTATCAACAGAATCAAAACTGGCAAAGAAATCACACATATCAACAAAATCAAAACTGGCAGAGAAATCACAGATATCAAAAGAACTGGAACTACTAGAAGAATCAGAATTACTATAAGTTCTAAAATTACTAGAGGAACCCGATACATCAGTAGAAACAGAAGTGTCAGATGAACAATCAAAATCAAGAGACTTCTTTGAACACTCCAGTCAAATTCATCAAGACTACAAACCTGGATGGGAATTCAAATCCCTTCATTCAGACTCTCTAATCTGAAGAAAAAAAGAAAAAAAACTAAGAGGGTTTTCAAATCCTTGTGTTCCTTCTCTCTCTTTACTACTCTAATCTAAGTTCTTTATGATTCAACTTTATCTTTGCTAAACCTATTTTTAATAGCAAATCTAATGATTTGATAAAGAACATATAGTTTTGGTTAAACAATCAAAGTATTTTTCAGAAATGTCAAAACACAATTCAAACCCCTTCTTTCTTGTGTTTTCCAACACCATAGTAGGCCAACCAAATCTAGATAGCTTCCTACAAGGCTAAATGATTATGAGTTTATAGACTCATCAGTGAATGAAGATGGGGATTTGGTGCATCTTGCATTATTTTCAAAAGTTGAACATGTAAGTATTGTGGAAGCAATGAAGGATCCAAGATGGATAAAAAGCACTGAAAGATGAGTTGAGTTCCACATAAAAGAAAAAATCCTTAGAGTTAGTGAATTTGCCAGCTCAAAAGAAGCCTATAGATTTACATGGGTGTATAAGGTGAAGTTGAATCCAAAAGGAGAAGTCACTAAATACAAGGTCGAATTGGCGATGAGGTGATTTTTGCATAAGGCATGAGTAGATTAAGGTGAAGTATTTTCTCCTTTTGCTAGAATGGAGATAATGAGGATGGCGGTGGCTTTGGCTAGTGTGAAGAATTGGCTCATTCATAAAATGGATATGAAGTGAAAGGTGTACAAGTTAAAAAAAAAAAAATTAAAGAATTTTATGTGGCTTAAAGCAAGCACCTAGAGCATAGAACAAAATGATTGATGGCTTTTTGAGTCAGCTTGGCTTTACCAAATGCAGTTGTGAGCATGGAATTTATAATATGCAGGGGTGGTGTGCTTGTATCTTGATGACTTATTTGTGACTGGTGGGAGCAATGTTGTGATCAATAAGTTCGAAAGGAAGATGATGAAGGAGTTTGAAATGATCGATCTAGGGGAATTGTCATAGTTCATGGGTATAGAATTTGAAAGAGTTAAAGTAAGCATAGTAATGCACCAAAGCAAATATGCAACTAACTAGTTGAAGAAGTTTAGAATGGAAAATTGTAATTCAACATAACACCATTTGAGACAAGTTAGAAACTTGAGAGGGAAAGCAAAGAAGAATAAGTTAATGCCGCTGAATCTTGAACAATTGTTGAATCCTTGAGATACTTGTTTTGTACAAGGCCAGACTTGGATTATATGTGGGAATAATCAGTCGATTCATGGAAATTCCTAGGGTTTATCACTTTATCGTTGCTAAAAGAATTATGATGTATGTGAAGGGCACTACAAACCATGGACTATTGTTGTCTAGCAAAGCAATATGTGAAGGGATAGTAATGATTGGCTATTCGGACTCTAATTGATGTGGTGACAAAGATGATAAGAAGAGTACTATAGGGACATGTTTATGCTTGGAAAAGCTCTCATTTCATGGTGTCCAAAGAAGAAGTCAGTTGTGGCATTGTTCTCATGTGAGGAAGAATACATAATTGCTGGTATGAGCTCGTGTAATTCAGTTATGAATATGGAGCTTATGACACTATTAGTTGCTAATCAGTTAGTTATCAATCTAGCAAAACGTCCAATAGCATATTGGAAAGAGCAAACACATTGAGACACAATTTCATTTCATTAGGGAGCAAGTGAACAGAGGGAAAAGTTGTGTTGAAGTACTGAAGGTCAGAGGAAAATTTGGCTAATATGATGACCAATGCTTTGAAGAGTGAGAGCTAAGAGACTAAGGGACAAGCTTGGTGTAGTGTGCGTTAGCAATCTAAATTAAGAGGGAATGTTGAATGAAATAATTCAGTTTGTTAGTTAAGAAGTTAGTTAGAAAGGTAGTTAGTCAGTTAGAGTTTGTTGTCAGCTTTGTAATCCCGATGTGGGACTATGAGCACATAATCTTATGAGCTTACGATCCTATGTGCTAATGTATATAAGCCTTAGCAATTGTACTCGTTATAATATTCCAATAATATACATTATTTTCTATCATTCAAATCCATCTTGTGATTGAGTTACTCTTTTGATTCTTGAGAGTTTTAGATTCATTGATTAAGTGAAAGTGAGAATTACCTTATTTTGTTCCTACAAATTAGAGGTTGGAGGGAGAGAATGTTGGTAGCTGGAGTTGCTATTGGGAGGAGGAAAAATAGTTGAGTTTGTGAGAACACAGGTATTATGTATTGAGTGTATATAGGTTTTGTTATGATGAAATCTAAAAATTGTTGGGTTTTGATGAATGTTATCGTTTTGATGTTACAAGAGGGGAAAGAAAAGATGAAAAAGGGAGAGAAAATTTTAATTTTTGGATTAAATAAGTTTTTGATCTCTATAAAATTTCACTATTTTGTTTTTAGTCTCTTAAAAAGTTTTGTTTTTATTTTTGATTCCTAATTTTATACCAAGTAATGTGTATCTTTTGAATTTTTAAATAATTTTTTGCAGTAATATATTAGACATTATAATAAATTTTCTTACAAAAGTTTAAAATTTTTTAATAAATGATTAATTAAATATGAATTTTTAAGTATAAAAACTTAAAAATTCATATTTAATTTATCATTTGTTAAAAAAATTCTAAATGTTTGTTTGGAAGTTTTTAAGATACATAACAATCATTAAAAAATTCCAATGATACACAATAGTTGGCTTAAAACTAGGACATAAAATACAAAGGAAAACTTTTACAAGACTAAAAACAAAATAGTGAAGTTTTATATCGATTAAAAACTTATTTAAGCCTTTATATTTTCATGAAACTACTTTTGAAAAAATACATTCCATAGTCCCTTATGCAATAATTTGTTTTTTCTTGCTATACTCTTTTTTGTCTATCTTTTTATTTTTCATGCTTTGACCATTTATTTAATTTTAAGTAACGATTTGATCATTTATGTCTTAAAATATCAATAATAATATCATTTTTACATAAAATTAAAAAATTCATCAACATCTTCAAACAAAACTTAAAAATGCAAATTCACAATAAAAAATTGACACATCCTTAAAAAATTATGACTTTGTTTACCATGTCATATTTTTATTTTTTATTTTTTTATGGATAAACAAATTTCATGAAGGACTAAAATTGGCTCATATTGGTCCATCTATTTTGAGGATTTGATGGGAAAAGAGTGAACAAAAATAAAATAAAATACCTTTAAAATTCATTCTCTTTCTTCCAATCAAACACAAAATCATTAAAAAAATTCATAAATCAAACAACCCTAAAACTCAATTTGTTTTCCTTCTATTTTTGGAGAGAAATGACAAAATAAACATGTAAATCATTTAAAATTACCTTTTTGTTGAATAAAACAGACTCTAAAACTCAATTTATTCTCGCTCTATTTACGGAGGATTTGGATCAGAGCGGAAATATAACAAAATAAATATATAAATCATTTAAAATTACTCTTACCCCTAAACCAAATATGATTTTGATTAAAGTCAAAACTCTTCCAACCCCTCGTGTTCCTTAATTCACCAATCAAGTTACATACACATTACCAAATATATTCCTCCTCTTTCCTCCAATCCTCTTTACTGAATCAATCATATCTCAAAATTCCTTTTCACCCCCGCTAAAAATATTGAAGGAATAACATAAAACATAAACATATAATATCATGTTGTTTTTTAAATTTTTTTTAAATATCAATTATTTATCAAAATATAATGTCCTCCAAAAGTCAACTCGTAAGTCGCAAACACGCTGTAAGGGATTAAGTTAACTATTTATTTATTGGATTAAGTTTTTCTAAAATGAACAATTTACTTTAGAGAATAAAATAAATAATATTTAATCATTGTTGATCAAATGAAGGATTGATATTATATATACTAATTATAAATAATTATAATATTATTAATTAATTTAATTACTTTATCAATTTATCATCTAAGTCACATCCATTCCCACCTAATCATTCCCTCACTTGATTGGAGACACACCATTAGTATCATACACCTCTGCGCAGCATACCTCAAAATTCAAATATTCTTCTACTCACTGCAGAAACCCTCTTCTTCTCCACTTTCATTCCTCCACCGCCCCACCTCCTTCACCGGCGACTCCACCGTATCTCTCTCCTCTGTACACAATTTCAGTTTTGCAAGCATATCCATTCCATCACTTCACTTCACCATAGCCACACCATAATTGGAGTCGTGTTCATGATTCAGAACTTGGGGATTTTAGCGTGTCGAGCTAGATATATTTTGCTGAGAGAAATATGGCGTGGAGAATTTTCGCATCACCACTTTTCAATAAATTTCACTTCCACAATAATCTCATCCCCTTCTTCTCCTCCAATTTCTTACTTCGCAGAACAAGGTACCTCTCTCTCTCTCTCTCTCCCCCCCCCCCCCCCCCCCCCCCCCCCGTTTTTCTTGTCCGCTTTGACAAATGAGTGACAAGAGTTTTGATAATATTTTAAAAAAACGTGGAAGAAAAAATGAAACATGAAGGTCTTGATTTTGTATAAGGCTAAGGCCATGTTTGGATAAACACTTCATAGGATAAAGTCAAATTGTTTTTATATAAACTATAAGCTGTTGAATAACTTATGAAAATTAATTGAAAAGAGCTTATAGACATGTTACAAGCTGTTTCCATGAACTCTCCCAAACAGCTTATGCAAATAAATAAGCTTAAATAGAGGTTTTAAAGTCTAAATAATCATGAAAGCAGGTTTTGTTTTAAAATTTTTAAATATTTAATTTTATAAACAAATGTTTGGTTGAATATTGACTTACAATTTTGTAGTTTGAACTATGATGTTATATGCAAGGTTTATGGGCAGGAACCTATATTTGGCCACCTTCAGGATTTGAAAGTTCCTTGCATAGTAGGGTGCCTAAGCTTTCATTCAGGTCCATTTTCAAAGTTTAATAATGATAATAAGGTTGTGGAGCAACTTCAAGATTCTGAAAATTCCCCTAGTACTAATGGTGATGATGTCAAAATAATGAGGAAAAAATTCAAGGGGAAAAGAGCTGTTGTAAGGTGGCTTAAGTTCTTTAGATTTAAGAAGAAGAAAGAGTATGAAAGGATGACCACAGAGGAAAGAATTTTATACAAGTTACTAAAGGTAATTTCTCTTCTTGCATATTAGTATTGTACTTACTACACATGGTTTATAATTGGGATTTGGATTTCTTATTGTCAAGGGAATATGGATTTATGAAATCACTGAATTTATAGAGTTGGATTTCACCTGGTATTTTATTTCAAGAGAAAGATGCAAATAATTGGGGATATAAAATTAGTTTGGTGGCTGAGGTGGGGGAGTTAGGGAGTAGAGTGACAAGGTCGCAAGTTCAATCCCCACCAAAATATTAAGAATACTAATTACTAACATTAATCGTTGCAAAATAAAAAAAATTATAATGTAAATTCTGTAGCAGTGTGACTGTGTCATGATAGTTGGGAAACCAAATCCAATTAGTTGGAATTGGATTGCATGCTGTCAGTTATAACAGTAAAGCTCTCTGTGGAAACAAATTTGTTGCTGCTGGAAACTTTGTCATGCAATAGTGTTCTCTAGTAAGTGATGTCAAAATATTTTTATGAAATGGCACTAACTGAAGATATCTAGCTGTCTTAGTGTGACTTTAATTGCTTGAATAAAAGATTAGCAATTGTAGTTGCACACTCTGGCTCCTACTTTAACACCACATTATTAAGATTTAATATTCTTGCTCTTAGTTGATTGATACTAGGTTGACAATGATCCCGTCCCTCTTAGAACAAGGGTGGATCAAGAGGTCGTTTGTGTTAGTGTTAATAAAGAGGAGAAAGTATTGCATGCTGTTGCTAAATTTTTTCTAAGTCTTTATTACTTGTTAGTGTTACTGATATTCTTGGGAAGACATCTTCCGGCAAGAGATTAAATAATGGTTAATGTTTTCTTGGTTTCTCTTGTCTAGGTAAAACATTATGTGGTTCACAGAGCAAGATTTTTACTGTTCTTTATGAATGTCAATCATATAATTTCTATCTACAACTTGTACACTCTGTGGTGAATTACTGTTTACAAGTACTGTCAAAACTGTCAAAACACTTCACTGGACCTCTGATATAAGTATCTAATGATAGAAACCAGAATGTTAAAGTAAGAACAGTAGTTTATTGAACTGGAAATGAGAGCTTGAAGCTCTTACAATGATGGAAAAACAGAAGATGAATGCATAAACCAGAGTTCTACGAACTCCTAAACTAGATAATTTCTTCTCCTAACTGTTATCTAACAATATTTCTGAATACCCCCTAACTTCCCCTCGTTACTTACAACAGAAACTGTTACAGAATCCTCCTGAAATTTAGAGGGGGAACTAACTGACTTTTTTATTCGCTCCCTTTCTACACTCTTCTAGAAGCTTTAAGTGTGTGAAGTGTGTAAATTGGACCCAATGATTGGTTCATCAAATCTATTGGACCTCGGTGTGCTATCATCGACACTTAAATGAAGGGACCTGGTAGCAACCCAAACCTGTCAAATAGCAAAACAAGCAATTGCAACAATAACAAAGCAAGAAAAATAGAGGAATGGGAATAAATTTGTATATTATTTATGATGAAGGGAAATAGTAGTAGATGGTCTCTCTAACTACCCATAGAGAAAAGCTCCACTCAGAGGAATATCTCACTCTGGCCTAACAAAAGTTTGCACACTCAGAGGAATGCCTCTCTAACAGTAGTAGATGGTCACGGTAACGGCAGTTTGTACACTACTGCCCTGATGCGCTCGGCCATTGAAAATGGCCCATAATAGCGCGGGGACAGATTGGGACAGATGCGCGACACCGCAGATTTCTCCACTTGAGGTCGTAGCTTCTGAAAGACCTCACCAACCTCAAACTGTCGATCCCGACAATGGGTATCTGCTTGACTCTTCATGCGACTTTGAGCTCGAATGAGGTGATGCTTCGGTTGTTGTAAGCACTCATCCCTATCGAGCAACTCTCTGTGAACGACGTTGACCTTGGTCTCTCTAGGTAAGAAGCGAGTGATAATGGGTGGAGCTCTTCCATACACCGCTTCGAAGGGAGTCTTGCTGGTAGACCCATGGAAACAAGTGTTGTACTAGTACTTTGCCCATGGAAGCCAAGTGACCTAAGTATTGGGTTGATCTGAAATGAAACACCACAAAAAAATTTCTAAGCAGCGGTCGATGACTTCCGTCTGACCATTTGTTGGTGGATGGCATGCTTTGCTCATCTTGAGCTGAGTACCTTGCAGCTTGAACAACTCTTGTAAAAAATTATTGACAAAGATTAGGTCACGATCACACACGATGGATGATGCTAGGTAGTCAATAGTGCCGGTTCGCGGCGGGATCGCGTCGGAGCGACGCGGTGAAGGACATGGCCGCGGCGGCGCAGTGCGTCGCGGGGAAAGAAGAGATCGCGCGCGATCTGGGCCGGGTCGTGTTTTGGGTCGTGGGTTCTCAAACCCTAGAAAACAGAAATTTTAAAAAAAAAAATTTTCCTTGAAAAACCAACTTTACCCTTAAATTTTTAAAATGTTTTAAGGGTAATTTTGGTATTGTCCTTCAAATTTTAGAGTTAGTTGTCTTCCTCTGCCGTTTCGTCTTCTCATTGCCGTTTTGTCTCCTCTGCGTTCGTCCTTCCTCGATCGTTCCTCTTCGCATGTTCGTCTTCCTCACTCTCGTTCCTCTGCGCCGTTCCTCTTCGTCATGGGTTCTCTTCCTTCTACTTCTTTCTCTGTTCTGTTTTTACTTCTTTCTCTGTTCTGTTCCTATGTTCCCTTCCTGGTTTTACTCCTTTTTTTTTAATTTAATTTAATTTTCTTTTCTTTTTACTTTTTCTCTTTCTCTATTTCTTTAATTTTTTTGTTACTTCTTTTTTTCTGTTTTTTTCTTTCTGTTTTTATTTTAATTTTATTTTTTTATCTTTTGTTACTTAGTTAATTCTTTCTATTTCTTTTATTTAATTTATTTTTTGTTACTTCTTTCTTTTTATTTTTTCTTTCTGTTTTATTTTTTAATTTATGAATGTTTATTTTTTTGTTACTATTTATGAATGTTTATGAGTTTGAGATATTGTTTTATTATGCATGTTTATATAGTATTATTCATATAATTTGTTCAAAAAATCCCGGCATCCCGCAACCCGCTATCCCGGTTTTCGGGGTTGGCCGCGACGCGCCGCTATCTGGGATTGACTACCTAGGGATGATGGAATTCCATGAAGGTGAACAATCTCTCGAGTGAAAACTTCGACCAATACACGAGTGATATTAGGGCACTTCAGCAGCACAAAGTGGCTATACTTGGACAATCGGTCCACCACCACAAAAATAGCCTTAAAACCCTTGGCCTGTGGTAACCCAGTTATAAAATCCATTGACAACTCTTCCCATATTTGGGAGGGAATGGGTAAAGGTTGCAAAAGGCCTCTCGGAGCCGCAATAACATGCTTGTTGTGCTGACAAGTGTTGCACTCTTGAACATATTGTTGAATGCACTTCTTCATACACACCCAATACAAATTTGCCGCTAGATGACGATACGTACGATAGAATCCTTGAAGGGTAGCATGGAACTCCTTTAATAGTGTGGGAATCCACTGGGACGCAACAGACATCACCAATATGTCCTCATAGAATAGCACACCATTACGGAAGGAAAACCCAACCTTGGACGGTTTGCCTTCTTGCAAGTTAACCACTACCTTATGTAGAAATGAGTCATTTTGAATTCCGGCCATGAGCTTTTGAGCATCCAACCACTCTGGATAGGAAATCGTGGACTTAAGTGTCCCGCTAGCATCTAATGCGACTTCGACACTGTCATGCATTCGAGATAAAGCATCAACTCCCTTGTTCTCTAGCCAAGGTTTGTATACAATCTCAAATTGATAACCCAATAACTTCGCTATCCAATTTTGTCGATCCATAGTGGTGATTCGCTGCAAGAGTAACTGCTTTAGGCTTTTTCGATCGGGCACACTGTGAATTTCCTACCCAGCAGGTATGGTCGCCAATGTTGAATGGCTAAGGCAACCACCATTAATTCCTTCTCATATGCGGACTTAGCCAAATTACGATCCCCTAATGCGTTGCTTAAGTAAGCAGCGGTCGCCCTTGCTGCAACAAGATTGCTCCCAAACCGTTACTCGAGACACCACTCTCAATCACAAACTTTTCATTAAAATCAGGGGGTGTTAGTACGGGTGCAATTGTGGTATGGTGCTTTAAAGTGTCAAAAGCCTCTTGTTCCTTGCTCCTCCACTTGAAACCATCCTTCTTGATGAGCTTCCAAATGTTTTAGGTGATCTTCCCAAGTGGGGCCATAAATCAAAATGCCATCGAAGAATACCGATACATACTTTTGCAACATAAGCTTGAACACCTCATTCATCAAAGCTTGGATGGTTGAGGGAGCATTTGTAAACCTGAAAGGCATTACAAAGGATTCATAATGTCCGTCATGAGTTTGAAACGTTGTCTTATGGATATCTTCCTTTCGCACCCTCACTTGATGATACCTCGATTTCAAATCAATTTTTGAGAAGTATTTATCCCCATGCAACTCATCCAACAACTTATTGATAATTGGAATGGGGAATTTGTCGGGGGCGGTTACCTTGTTCAGAGCTCTTTAGTCCACACACATCCTCTAAGACCCATCCTTCTTCTTGACCAAAATTACCAGACTCGAGAAAGCGCTATGGCTTGGTCTAATGATCCCAAATAATAGCATATCTCCTACTTGTTTTTTGATTACGGACTAATGATGATGAGGGTATCGATAGAGGCACACATTGACCGAGCTAGCACTTCCCAAAAGATGGATAACATGTTCTTGTGGTCTTTCGGGGGTAGGCCTTGTGGGTTCTATGAACATTTCTGCAACCTTCTCAATTACTCCATTCAATTCTTGATGTTGTTTGGCTGTCAAAGGTAGGGTAGCAGCTTTCGGTAATTGTTCACCATACATTTCAGTCACATGTTGTATCCTCCTAAACCCCATTTCACTATAATCCTCACTAAACCCCGCCTTTCCTACATATTCTCGAAACGCGTTTAGTCTCACTTGTTCATATTGAGTACCTTGTACTTCGACCCACTGTCCTTGGAATTCAAAGGCATAATGCGTTGTGGCCAATCGAACGACATACACCTGATCCTAGTCAACCATGTCATTCCTAATACCACATCAATTCTAGATGTTTCAAACACAAAGATTCCTTGAATCGTCACAACCATGTCTATGCACTCCCCTTGAGTCTTAGTGGTATATCCATCTTCAAGTCGAATCGTTAATTGTGGGGTTTCCGTGACTCGCAACCCCAAGGCTCTCACTACCTTAGGTGAAATGAAGTTGTGGGTTGCTCCACTATCCACTAGCATTCTCACTAGTATCCCTTTGATGGTGCCCACCAGTGTCATAGATTGGGGTCAAACCTTTGGTTTACAATCAAACCATTCAATCTCATAGTATTCAGTTCTCCATCTACTACCTCATCATCTGTTTCCACTTAGAAAACATTCATTTCCCCTTTTGCGTTGTACCCCTCTTCAATCACCATAACTCTTAAGTGTTGGTCCAGACATTGATGTCTAGGGTGAAAAGGACCACCACACTTGAAACAAAGCCCCTTTTGTCGTCTATCTGCAGTTTCTTGCGGAGATAAGTGTCTAACTTCTCGATCACGGTTGCCTACCTCTCTTCTATCACCTCCCAAAGTGGTTTTGACACCGAACGGTGCTCCTCCACGTTCACGGTGGTCTCGACCTCCTTTAACATAAACCCAATCGGAGGAGGGTCCATGGAGGGTTGAGTCTCCAGTCTTGCTGGTTCCTCCATGATTGTGACTTCCCCCATCATTTTGGAAACCAGAATTTGTATTTTTTTCTCGAAATCCAGCTCCCTGTTTTCTCCAACAGCTTGCGTTCAACAACCCTTGCAACATTCATCAAGCAAGCTCATGACAAAGGGCACAGAGCGATAAGGCTTTGAACACGCCCACGGATCTTTTCCTTCAGACCATGAACAAAGTAACCAAAAAACTGATCATCTGGAAGTTGTGGTACTTGTGAAATAAGTTGCTCAAAATCTT
>NC_021163.2:37519720-37538490 GCF_000331145.2 Cicer arietinum | reverse complement strand
CAATAATGTTACCCTCTTGTTGTAGTGACGAGAGTTGTTCGAAAATATTGCCGTCGCTCACTCCTTCATAATGCTCCAATAGAGCGTTTTTCAACCCTTCCCACGTTAGGTCGGCCTCTTCTTCAATCAGTGCTTTGAAAAAGTGAATGGTAGACCCATCCATACAAAGTTGAGCCAAATCGACCTTGATTTCGCGACGAGTATCTTGGACCTTGAAATATACCTATGCTCTTGCAATCCAACCGGTTGGGTCTTCGCTTGAGAACATTGGCATTTTTACCTTCTTCCCGGACAAACGAAAATTATCCAACGCGTCTCCTTGCAATTGCGAAGCTAGTGATTTCAGCGACGGGTCGTCGCGTTGCGTGACCACACAACTGCCAGCGGTCTCGTCGACGACAGGTTTCAGATTTGCAAAGTTTTCTGGTTGGGTAGCAGCCCCCTTCAGTTTCACACCACCCTCTAGTTGTTGAATAGAGTCCTTCAGCGTCGCACCATTGTGTGGGTCTGTCACAAACTCTCTTTCCTTTTATGTCGTCATGAGGTCCTCAACGCCACTCATCTGCTTCTCGCGCTGCTGAAGTAAGAGCGCTACCAAGTGCTTGTAATAGTCACACAATTGTTGTTGCAACTTATCGTGATTCTCAATGACCTTCATCTAAACATCGATGAGAGCAACCTCCAGGGTCGTGAGTTTGTTCTCAAGTGATTTCACTCTTGCATCCATGGGCTTTTTTGGTGGCATTCATACTTTTTCACTGGTTCCGTTTAGCAAACATTCGTGGTTACCGAATCCGGCAGGTCGGACCAAATTGGTAGCAACGATAAAAGAGCAAGAAAAATAGAGGAATGAGAATAAATTTGTATATTATTAATGATTAAGGGAAATAGTAGTAGAGAGTCTCTCAAACAGAGCAAAGCTCCACTCAGAGGAGTATCTCACTCTGGCCTAACAGAAAATTAATTCTATCATAAGGATTCTCTCTCCTAATAATTGCACCCTTTATACCAACAAGGAGCACATTCCCTATTGACTACTTAGATTCTCTCCCTGCCACGTTACTAGTATTTTTGGACCTTCTTTGGTACACTCTCCAAACTCTTGGTTTACCCATAATTCCCTTAGCCTTAGTTGCATCCCCATCTTGACCTAATAATAGTGTTAGAATTATTAGAAAATTTGTGTAGATCAAGTTAGTGGTTAGTGCTAGGTAGTCGTTCGCTTGGTTTGTCACCATAACAAGTACTCATATAGACCTTACTACTTGATAATTTTGTTATGAGTTTTTCATTTGTGCTCATGTGATAGGACACCAAGGTCCAATAGGTTTGATGACTCAGTCATTCGGCCCAACTCACACAACCTCACACACTTACAGTTTCTAGAAGGCTGTAGAAAGGGAGGGAATTAAAATTACTTAGTAACCTTCATGATTTTAAGGGATTTTCTGTTATAAGTATGAAGGAAGGGTAGTGCAAAATTCATTCAGAAAATCAGTATACAGTTCTGGGTAAGGAGTTCTTAGAACTCTGGTTTTGTTCTCTGTTTAACTCTTCACACCATTGTAATTTGTTAAGAGCTTGAAACTCATCATTTTCAGTCCATAAAAATTCAGTACCTTAAATTGTGAGTTTTATCATCCTGCCATTTTTTGAATCAAAATTGACCTTTACTAAATTCATTTCCATCACTCCAAGATCCATCACTTTTGGTTTTTATATGTACTAATGGCATGTTTTATGTTCTCTGATGACATGGCATGAAATAAATTTTATTGTCCCCATTTATTGCTTCATCAAGGGTGAGAAAGCTCTTGCATTCTCTTTTACTTTTGATTTCATTGATTTGAATTAGACATAAGACATCTATTATACTATTGGTTTGCTGTTGTGTATTTTATGTCAGTTGGTGAATGTAAAATTATTTCTCTTCCATTGTAGGCTAGAAAAAAAGAAGAAAGACTTTGTGAAGCTCTGAAGAAGATTGAGCCGACAGAATCATCAGAAACAACCCATGATCCTGAGATATTGACACCGGAAGAACATTTTTTCTTCTTAAAGATGGGCCACAAATCCAAAAATTATGTGCCAGTTGGAAGAAGGGGAATTTACCAAGGTGTAATTTTGAACATGCATCTACATTGGAAAAAACATCAAACTTTGAAAGTGGTGGTGAAGACATTTTCACCAGAGGAGGTTAGGGAGATTGCCACGGATCTGGCAAGATTGACTGGTGGTATAGTGCTCGACATTCATGAAGATGACACAATAATAATGTACAGAGGCAAAAATTACTCTCAACCACCAACAGAGATAATGTCTCCACGTGTCACTCTTTCAAGAAAGAAGGTACTTTGTCTTGTGTTCAATATTTAAGCTGATAAAATGTTCCATCTGGCTCTCATAGTCGGCTGCTTTTCTAGTGCACTTCATTTGAAAAATAGTGAATAGTGATGCATTTGGTGTTTAAGAAATATGTATTTTTGCGAGAAATGATAATTATTAATAATAATTGTTGGATACACTTAATACCTTAAAATAATAAAACTTAAACTAGAACATCACGTGACCTTTCTCATACTCTACAGGTGTTTTCTAGTGCGCTTCATTTGAAAAATAGTTGATGCATTTGGCGAGTTTTAAGAAATATATATTACACATAAAACACCTCTGGAATCTGCATTTGTCCAAAAAACACCTCTAGATATATGCAATCTTTGATGTTCATGCTACTTGTTTGTTACACAAAAGTTGAACTATTTCTTTCTCCTATTTAGAACTTTTTGATACTATTTTTTTTGGTGATGCTAGTTCTCAGTCTCTCTCTTTGGGTTACTCTCATCTTACTCAGGCATTGGATAAATCAAAATATAGGGATGGCCTCCGAGCTGTAAGGAGATACATTCCCAAACTTGAGCAAGAGCTCGAAATTCTTCGAGCACAACTTAAAAGCACAGCTGAAAGTAACACAGAAGCTGCCGAGGGAATCCAAATAAGTGACAAAGTGAGTGTTGAACCAAGTAGTGTTTCAGATTTCCAGCTAGAGAAATCGGATAAACTTCGTGCAATGATAAATGATAACAATGGATGCTCAGAGGATGAGGCAGATATGGACTCTGATTTCGATTCATATTCTGATAAATTATCAGACATCTTTGAGACAGATTCAGATACAGAGAACTTTGTAAAGGAGAAGAAACGTCTTTATTTGGACGAATTTAATCATTTTCCAGAGCGAAGTGATGGAGACACAGATGACTTAGAGGAGCATCTGCAACAAATATCGTTGAACTCCAAAAACATGAAAAAAGATGCTGAGTTGCCTAAGTTTGACGAAGTTGACCGCATTTTTCTGCGTGCTGCATCATTTTTACAGAAGAAGAGAAAATGAGACTGATCATTGTACTTGATGTACTTTATTTTGTTGGGAGATGGCATTATAGTAGTGATTTTTGGAGGAGGTAATCCTATTTCATTTATGGATTAACAGTATTTTTGGTCGTGAAATATATGCCCAATCTGATTGTAGTCTCTGAATTTTCTTTTTATTTATTTATTTATAAAATTGTCCTAAAAGTTTAGATTTTTTCACTATCAATCGCTACAGCCAATCGTTGTCCGAAAATGATGGTGAGAAAATAACTGATGTGGCAAACAAATGGCTTAAATGTCCTATTTTTAATGATGTATAATTTTTTATGACTCATCTTTTTTTAAATAATTTATAATTTCCTTCAAGATAAACCCATTAATTGTAATGACAGGGTTGAAATTGGTTGTGGGAAGTGTGTTTGGTTTTTCTCTTTTGAATCTGATAGGAGGGATGTTGGTTGATCTGCTTCCAATTAGTGGCTTTTCATTGAAAAACTCAATTTTTCATTTCTGGTTTGTTTTTCGACTAAAGAAAAACAGAAACTTATTAAAACAATAATTTACATTTCTTTCAATTGTTAGTCTGTTTTTTTCTTTAAATAAAAGTTCAAAATTTCCATAACTAAAAGAGTAAACTTGTTAATCCATAAACTTGTCCTAAATTTTGTGTACAAATTGATGGTGAAACACTCACTCCCATTGAAGGAGAATAATAATGGCGGCATGAGGATGATGCCAACGGCGGAGAGCTTTGGTAGCGGCAAATCTTGTAGCAATTTGATCAAGTTAAATTGAGGAATGTTAGTGTCAGTAAGAGTTGGAGTAACCTACAATTTGATATGATTTTGTTTAATTGAGGTTAACTTGGAGTAACCTACAAGTTAAATTGAGGAATGTTTAAGAATGTTGTAGCATTAGCGTAAGCAACGTGTATGATTTGTTTTAAAAAAGGGAGAAATGTAACACTCTTATTCTAGTTTCATTTTAAGATTGAGTGTGGCTATGTGTAATTGAGGTTGTAATTGTGTGTGAATGTGTTATGAGTGTGAGTAGTCGAGTTATGATCAATGGTGAGGTGAAGTTGTCTGTGTTTCGGGTGTCTAATCGATGGAATCAATGTGGGAAGATTTAGAATGGGTTAGAGGGATTTATAGTGGAGGATAACTAAGTCTAGTGTTCGTCACATACGTGAGGAGCATCTTTGTCATATACGAGTGAACATAGGGGGAGTAATTATGGGTTCCAGTTATGTTGCATGTGTGAATGTGGTCGGCTTGCATACTGTAAGTAAGTAGAGCTGTCAATTTGACAAGTTCCTTAATTATTGGCCCCGATCTACATGTTGGAGGGGTCTAAAATATTTATAATTTAAAAGGCTTCAAAAAACAAAGTCCCTCCTAAAATTTTGTGGGTCTATGACCCACATTTTTTAAAAAATAATCAATTTTTTTTTTTGAAAAATAAATTTTTTTGATTTTTTCATCGAAAAAAATATTTTGATTTTTTTCTATAAAAAATTTCCGATTTCTTTTCGATAAAAAATTATCGTTTTTTTTCGATAAAAAATGATTTACAATTTTTTTTTATTCGAGAAAAAAGTTCGATTTGTTTTTTTTATAATTTTTCTCATAATCTTTTGAGAAAAAAAATATTTTTTATTGATATTTTTTCGAATAAAATAAATTTAAAAAATTTTCAAAAAAAAAATCTCAAAATTAACAAAATATTGGGGCCTATAAGGCACCTAAGCCCCTCCCTTAAGCCCCATGAAATAATAGGTTGGGGATTTAAAAAAATTATTTTGATAGGAGATCTAATATTAAGAGTTTAATAAAAAAAAAAAAAAATTAAAGAGGTCTTACAGTTGGAGACGTTTTTGACAGCTCTACTTGTAAACATGTCTCACATTGCATAGTTTCGGTACTAGCTCTCACATGCGAGCGAACATAGGAGGTGTAATTTAAGTGCAATAGGACAATGTAATATTGACTGAAGTAGCAACTTTTGAGTTTGGGAAAATATTTATATAGTCATAATACATTTAGGCAAAATAAAAAATATAAATTATTTAATTGTTTTAAAAATGTACATTATTTAATTTATTTATTTTATCTTCTACGAATTCTTATTTAGGTATGTGCAACTGAATATGTGTCTAAAAGTTGTGACTTCACTAGTGTTTGTCTTGAATTGGAACTATAAAAGTGGTGCACTCACAACAAGCACTATCAGATAGTCTCTCTGATCTTCTTAAATTATTACATTTGCATTTTGTTTAAATTGTTATTTTTAATATTAAATGAAAAATTAATTATTGATTTGTCATATACGAGTGAACATAGGGGGAGTAATTATGGGTTCCAGTTATGTTGCATGTGTGAATGTGGTCGGCTTGCATATTGTAAGTAAGTAGAGCTGTCAATTTGACAAGTTCCTTAATTATTGGATCCGATCTATAATTTGGAGGGGTCTAAAATATTTATATTTTAAAAGGCTTCAAAAAACAAAGTCCCTCCTAAAATTTTGTGGGTCTATGACCCACATTTTTAAAAAAATAATCAATTTTCTTTTTTTGAAAAATAAATTTTTTTGATTTTTTCATCGATAAAAATATTTTGATTTTTTTCTATAAAAAATTTCTGATTTCTTTTCGATAAAAGATTATCGTTTTTTTTCGATAAAAAATGATTTACAATTTTTTTTTATTCGAGAAAAAAGTTCGATTTGTTTTCTTTTATAATTTTTCTCATAATCTTTTGAGAAAAAAAAATATTTTTTATTGATATTTTTTCGAATAAAATAAATTTAAAAAATTTTCAAAAACAAAATCTCAAAATTAACAAAATATTGGGGCCTATAAGGCACCTAAGCCCTTCCCTTAAGCCCCATGAAATAATAGGTTGGGGATTTAAAAAAATTATTTTGATAGGAGATCTAATATTAAGAGTTTAATAAAAAAAAAAAATTAAAGAGGTCTTACAGTTGGAGACGTTTTTGACAGCTCTACCTGTAAACATGTCTCACATTGCATAGTTTCGGTACTAGCTCTCACATGCGAGCGAACATAGGAGGTGTAATTTAAGTGCAATAGGACAATGTAATATTGACTGAAGTAGCAACTTTTGAGTTTGGGAAAATATTTATATAGTCATAATACATTTAGGCACAATAAAAAATATAAATTATTTAATTGTTTTAAAAATGTACATTATTTAATTTATTTATTTTATCTTCTACGAATTCTTATTTAGGTATGTGCAACTAAATATGTGTCTAAAAGTTGTGACTTCACTAGTGTTTGTCTTGAATTGGAACTATATAAGTGGTGCACTCACAACAAGCACTATCAGATAGTCTCTCTGATCTTCTTAAATTATTACATTTGCATTTTGTTTAAATTGTTATTTTTAATATTAAATGAAAAATTAATTATTGATTTGTTAATAATATCCTTAACTGTTTACAATGAGAAATATATGAGATAAACTAATAAGTGATTCAAAACATTATATGAAAAACATAAATAATGATATCAAAAATAGCATGCCATAAAATAACAATTAAAAAGAACAGAGAGTAGTAAATAAGAGTGTTGCCAAAAAAGTTGTGTAACATTTACTTTGAACACATTAATTAATAACAAAATTATTAAATTTTTTAAAACAAATATTAATAATAAAATATTAAATTTTAAGACTTATATGATTTATCACATTTTAATTTCTTAACATAAAAATAAAAGTCTAAAATATAATATTAGTCTTTTAACTTTTATTTAATATTCGTTTTGGTCTCTTATCTTTTTTAAGTCATTTATCTTTGAAAAATAGTGTATTTTAGCTTTTTTTTTGTTGCAATTATAACAAAAATTATAGTAATATTTAGTCATTTGAATATCTTCTAACAATTACTAATATGTGTCTACTATAATATTCTTTCAAAAAAATTATTTAGCTAAATAATAGACTTGCAGTTGAACAAAATTCTACTTGCATTCTTTGAAATAAATTTAAGCTATTTAAAATGAATGACGTTTTTTTTAGAATTATTTGTATTTTTATCATATCATTGTTAACTATGCACACTTAACTTTATAACCGGTCAAATATTAAACGTCAATAGTTTATAATAGTTATTATACACTTGTTTGAAAAAATTATAATAAAAATGACCAACGTTCATTATTTATAAAAAAAAATAAAAGACTATAAATATTTGATAAAAAAATAAAGCCTCGAAAGTGTATTTAAGCTAAAATAAAAAAAAAAATTATAATAAACAAAATATAATAAAAAGGAAAAGCAAGGAAAAGGAACAAAATATGAGTTTTGCGTGCCTGCTTCGGTCAAAGTTTCTTTACACCAAATGCATTATGCATTTTCACCTCCAATGCTTTCACCATGAACTCAATGCTTTTATCATGAATATCAATTAAATTAAAAATAAAAAGCTACCATGAAACTTCAATTTGTCACCTGCAATGTGTTAATTGATATATTTTTTTTCTTCTAATTAAATATGAGGGAGTGTATAAATATATTCGTTTATATATATATATATTTGGCACAAATTTTTAGAATCGACAAAGTCTTACTAAAATGTTTCATTGTGTTTCTAAAAAGAAGAAAAAAGAGAATATGGTAGTTTGTTACGAGTAGGTAATAATTTTATTGTTCTAAATTATAAATGATTTTGTTCTTTACAAGTTCTATCTAATAATTGCAATAACTTTAACGACTTTTATTTTATAGTGACATTTGAGAATTATGGTTGTTCTTAATTCTTTCATTTTTTACGCTCACAATGATTACAACATTTCAATTTAAAAAAATTAGTTTCAATTTTCTTTTCAAAATCGACCATATTAACCCGTTTATGATGTGTTTACAAAATCATCCAAATTAGCCCTACGCGGCAATGAGTTGGCTAAATTCTCCATAAGTAGTTAACGTGTACATCAACTTCATCAATAGAGCATACAAACGGAGGGACTATGTTGCCCGACGTCTTTCAATTTCAATGTGTTACTTGCATATTTTCGTTCCCTTCCATCATCTGGAAAAGTTCATATTTTTTTATAATCAAGTTTGCCTTAGCATCATGCATTTGTTTGCTTCCTTCATAGTTGAGGCAAATAGCATCAAAGATTTCTTTTGTTGTTTTTTTTGCTGCATTTGTCAAACTCCTTATCAACTGGTAATGGGAATGAGTGCATGTTAGTACTTATCCCCTAGGTATTGGGTTTCATTCCCACTGACGGCAAAAATTTGTTATTTCCAATGGATGGAAAGGGGGGCGGGAAGGTCGTGACTAACAGTGCCGATAACGGAAAAAGATCGGGCTGTTACAATTGCGTTAATCATAAAGTTTATGGATTTATGATGCATCTTGTATTGTTTCTTTTGTACAGGGTTAAGCTCTTTTTTTTTTTGTGTGTGTGGGTATTTCAATAACAACATCATCCTTGGGAGCCACATAGCCATCTTCGACTAAATCCTAGAGTTTAGGATCGTATGAGATGTAGAAACTTCTCAACATGCCATTCTAGTATTTATTCTCTCTCCATCAAATAGAGGAGGTATGTTAACATTACCTCCTATAGCTTCATCACCGTAGTTAGTCATAATAACAAAAATAGTAAGATTTTTTTCTCAAACACGATTAAGTGCTCAACCAAGAGAATGAGCTCTTATTCTAATTGAAGAATGAAAAACTAAAGAAATTGGGGGTTTCAATTGTGTTTTGATAAAGTAAATATCTTTATCTTAAAAAGAAATATTGATTAAAAAACAGGATAAAGCAATGGAAAGTAAAGAGATAGAGAAAAGAAACACAAAACCAATTTATCGTGGTTCACCACCAACAAAGTAGCTATGTCTAGTACCTTCACTCTGAAAGATTTAATCCACTAAATCAATTGATTTATCATAATCCACTGGAACATCTACTAGTCAAGTTGATTGTGTTCAAGTATTCTCAATCTTCTAGCTTAGTAAATTTAGCTGTTGAGGACAACAACCAGAGGATGTCCATATTTGTCTTCAGAATTGATTCAACGTATCTTGATGATAATGGCAGAAATACCAGAGGATGTCATTATATTTCTCTATTTAGAGGATGAGTTTAACTTTGATTAGCAGGGGATGTTAAGTTGTTGACTTCTTCAAAGTTCTCGACTTATAGGAGTGACTTGTTGACCGTTGACTTCAGTATAACATTGGCTTTAGAGAGTGTTGACTTGACGATCAATTGAGTTTCTCGATTTTTTAACTGCAGATGTATTAGAGTGAGCTTGCATTAACCAGATTCAATAGAGGCGTGTTGAGAGCGCATCAATCTGAATTAGACGAATAGTTCTATTTATGAGAGTCATAAAGCATTGCCTATGATTTGATGATTTTCTTTCTTTGTACAAAGATCCAACGTGGAGTCATTGTTCACTAAAACAATAGAGAGTCTGCACACTTAAACAAATTCATTAAAATATAAATTGTTCTGACAAAATAATTTTATTATTATCCAAACAATTAAGAGTCATTGTTCACTAACTAAGTGTTTAAGTTGGTCAACCGAGCAAGAATAAGGCCTAAGATATTTTGAATGGACTCTTGATTCTTGTTCGTTCGCGCCACAAACACCTACATTTTAACTTTAAGCCTTTCAAAGTCCTCATTCTTCACAAACCGAGAAGGGTCAAAGGATGGTGTAAAGGGAATAACAGTTGGGCCTTTAGAGGCAGACACACTATAGCGTAAAGCAACAACAATAGTTGGGACTTTCAGTTGAGGAATATCCACCTAAGGAATGTGAAGGTGAAAAAACAAGAAGGGGATTGAATTGTGTTTGTCTAAGTTGAATTCTTTTTAAATATTTATTTAAGAATTGGTTCAGGTTTGGTGATTTTAACTAAAACAGAGGCAATAGCAATTAGGCTTAAGTAATCAGAGGCAACAACAACAAAAATAGTGCAAAAGTAAAGTGAAACAATTAGATTTATCCTAGTTCACAACTAACTTGTCGCTACATCAAATCCCTTCACTTAGATGGATTTAACCACTAATTCAAATCTTGGAATTACACAATACCTGACCTTACAAGTCAATCTTCTCAAAACAACCTGACACCTATAGACTTTTTGAGACAAACAAAGACATTGACCCTACAAGTTAAGTCTTCTCCACACAACTTGAAAACCACATATTGTTGAAGGAAATTACACATTGACCCTACAAGTCAAGTCTTCTCAACACAACTGGAAAACCACAGATTGCTTGAGAAACACTAAAGCCACTATCAGGCTTGGTTACACAAGTTTGGAACAGATTATGTTTTGCTTTTACTAAGTAGATTGTTACAATTGATTTCTCACACTAAAACACTTAGAAAATATTTCTTTGAGCAAGTGCTTCTCTAGAACTTAAACCTTTGAACTTTGAATACTTAGGAAATTTGAGCTCTTAAATTTTTTTTTGAATTGTATGGATTTCTGAGTTTACGAGTTCGTGTTTTCTTCTTCAACCTTGAGTATCTATTTATAGAATATATTAGGGTTTCACTTTTGTCCTTGTAAAATCTAGATCATATATTTCTTGTGAATAATTTTGAGTCTTTCTTCGTGTGAATAATTATGAGTGTATCTTCTTGTGAATAAATTTTGAGCATATGTTCTTGTGAGAAAATTCTGAGCATATCTTCTTATGAGCATATCTTTTTTTGAACAATATTTTGACCATATATTTTAATGAACAATATTTTGACCATATATTTTTGTGAACAATATTTTGACCATATATTTTTGTGAATCATATTTTAATCATATCTTCTTGTGAATAATATTTTGGCAATTTATTCTTGTGAACAAGTTTTGAACGTGTTGTATGGATCTATAAACTGCATGCAGTTTGTTAAAACTCAGGCCTAGGTAAATAGAAAATAAATCTAGGGGGAAATATGAATGTTCTGATTTGTGAACAATAGTCTGAACTCGTTTAAAATCTCCCATTAAAAGAATTAAAAGAACTTGCTACAATGTTAGCTTCATCTAGATAATAATGGCAAAAAGATTGTGAATTGTATGAGTGTGTTATACTCAATAATATCCAGTATGCATATATGAAAACATGGTGAATTTGAAATTCAAATCAGATGAAAAAGGACACATTTTATGAATTTCGATTTGATTTTTAATTATAAGAATGTTATTGTCGTATTTTGTTTCATTTAAGATTTTAAAAAATTATTTTACTTTTAGTATATTAGAACGGAACACAAATGAATGTTTCTGTAAGTTTAAATGCATGTTCTCAAAGTTTCTATACATGTTTGATTCTGCCACTGTATGTCTCATCCATTGTTTTTGAAATACGGAAGAAATGGTTTGCAACAGTGACAATGAATGTAAAAGTAAA
This sequence comes from Cicer arietinum, assembly GCF_000331145.2. Taxonomy (NCBI): domain Eukaryota; kingdom Viridiplantae; phylum Streptophyta; class Magnoliopsida; order Fabales; family Fabaceae; genus Cicer; species Cicer arietinum. The sequence goes on along the minus strand of NC_021163.2, from coordinate 37,526,710 downwards.
CTGAGCTTTTCATAAACTATTGATACAAAATGTACATAGTCTCCATCCTTAAGCCACATCCTAATAACAAAGTTGGAAAGCAGCACCACCACAAAGCACATAAGTAACTTCATCTAAATTTTGCCATTTTCAATTTAGGAGTCTGGAACTGTGTTTTCCAATGGAAACCTTGTATGTCCTTCAAGTGGGAATTATGCACGCAGCAACATGTCTATTATGGTTAAGTTAAAGTACAAATCACATGATTTAAAAATTTGGAAACTTCAAATGGAGGAATGTTTAATTTGCTATTCTCGTTAAATATAAATTGTTACAGATACTTTTTTCATGGTTTAGATATGTTGGGTAAAGTTACTATCTAATCAATATTAGTAATTTCCTTTTTTAGTTTTCATCGTTACTCCAATGTTGTTTGTGCCATGGTTTGCGCCTCCATTCACACTTTCGTTCGTGTTTTTGTGACGGTCAACAGGTAAGGTTCATTTTTTTCTTTTCATGTTTTCATGCTTATTTGCACAATGATTATCTCTTTGGTTTTGTTGCATCCATGGTAATGCTTTTGCTGCACCCATGGTAAAGCTTAGTGTTGTAGAATCAATGAACATAACAATATACACACAAATAAAATTATATATAAAATTTGTTTTAAAAGTAATGTATATAAATATCAAGTATGCTAAATGCTAATAACTCAAGTACTTTGAGTAACCTCTATAAATCTTTGAAATTTCAACTAAATGCTAATAACTCAAATACAGTTAGTTCAATTAGAAGAACATAGTTGTGTCAATGCAAATGTCTTAAGTATGTTTTAATTATGTGTTTCATCCCTTGAATATGTGAATCAAGAAATAATATTAATTTGTAATTATATTTATCAGATTTCCAAAAATAAATTAGACAAATCAGGATTTGATCTCCTTAATTTATAATTATGAGATGTAAATGTGGTAACGATTATATATACGGAGAAATATCAAAGCAAGAGGGAGGTCAAACCCTAAATTGTGACATGGTATCAGCAAGTTCGATCAAACTTGTGAGTTCTTAGTTAATCTTGGCTTTATTCAGCGACATCCCACTGGGTTGCTCTTGAAAATTGTTCCTTCCGTTCTTGGTACTTGCTTGTTTCGTGATTACGTTGCGAACTCTCAACCATAGCTGGTTGCGGTTCGATTCTTGGTTTCATCTTCGCGATTCCTGATTGTCGATTACAATTTTTCGGTGTTGCGATTGTGCTTTTGGGTTGTTTCTCGTTGCTGCTCGTTACTGCGTTTCTGGGTCATTCTCGCTGCTGCTCGTTACTGCGTTTTTGGGTCATTTTCGCTGCTTGTTGATCGGTTTCCGCTTAGCCGCCGCTGCTTGCGTGATCGCGTTTGGTCGTCTCGTGGTAATTTTTTTTGTTACAGACCTCTTGTTTAAGAAAGCATTTGATTGATCCCTTTGCTAGCTTCAGTTATTTTATTCTTAATTTCTTATCTGCACATTACTGAGAAAAAAAAAACTTTGTGCACGTGATGGCTTTTGAAAAAGACAACTTTTGTGTACGTTTTACCGGTAAGAATTACACTGCTTGGGAATTTCAATTCAAAATGTATGTTAAAGGAAATGGATTATGGAGTCACCTTGATGGGGTTTCTAAGGCACCGACAGAGAAAGTCGCCTTAGATGCGTGGGAAATCAAAGATGCTCAGATTATTTCTTGGGTTCTCAATACTATTGATCCTCATATGATCAATAATTTGCGCTCTTTTTCAACTACTCAAGAAATGTGGAACTATTTGAAGCGTATCTACAACCAAGACAATACGGTCAAACGTTTTCAGTTGGAGCTAGAGATAGCCAATTACAAACAAGGTAATTTGTCAATTCAAGATTATTATTCTGAATTTTTGAATTTGTGGACATAACACTCTGCTATTCTATTTGCTGTCATTCCCAAGACTTCTTTGTTTAAGAAAGCATTTGATTGATCCCTTTGCTAGCTTCAGTTATTTTATTCTTAATTTCTTATCTGCACATTACTGAGAAAAAAAAAACTTTGTGCACGTGATGGCTTTTGAAAAAGACAACTTTTGTGTACGTTTTACCGGTAAGAATTACGCTGCTTGTGAATTTCAATTCAAAATGTATGTTAAAGGAAAGGGATTATGGAGTCACCTTGATGGGGTTTCTAAGGCACCGACAGAGAAAGTCGCCTTAGATGCGTGGGAAATCCAAGATGCTCAGATTATTTCCTGGATTCTCAATACTATTGATCCTCATATGATCAATAATTTGCGCTCTTTTTCAACTGCTCAAGAAATGTGGAACTGTTTGAAGCGTATCTACAACCAAGACAATACGGCCAAACGTTTTCAGTTGGAGCTAGAGATAGCCAATTACAAACAAGGTAATTTGTCAATTCAAGATTATTATTCTGAATTTTTGAATTTGTGGACATAACACTCTGCTATTCTATTTGCTGTCATTCCCAAGACTTCTCTTGCTGATGTCCAAGCTGTCTACGACACTAGTAAGCGGGATCAATTTCTCATGAAACTTCGTCCGGAATTTGAGGTTGTTAGAGGTGCTTTGCTGAACAGAAATCATGTTCCATCTTTGGATACATGTGTTGGTGAACTTCTCAAAGAGGAACAACGTCTCCTTACTCAAGGAACCATGTCTCGTGATGTTGTCACTTCTGAACCTGTTGCATATGCTGCTCAGAGCCGAGGTAAAGGTCGTGATATGCGACAAGTCCAATGTTTCTCGTGTATACAGTTTGGACATGTCGCTCGTAGTTGCAATAAGAAGTTTTGTAATTATTGCAAGCAACAAGGTCATATTATCTCTGATTGTCCCACGCGCCCTCCACGACCAACACAACATTCCGTGCAGGCACTCCATGCCACTACGAGCTCCGCAGTTGGTCCTTCCATTTCTAGTGCCTCTAATGGTGGTGCTCTACAACCTGAAATGATTCAACAAATGGTACTTTCTGCTCTTTCAGCCTTGAGAATTCAGGGTAAGTCTTCTAATGTTTCCAATCCATGGTTTCTTGATTCTCGTGCATCCAATCACATGACGGGTTCTTCTAAATGCTTGCACAATTTACATTCTTATCGTGGTAATCAGAAAATTCAAATTGCTGATGGTAATACTATTTCTATCACTAATGTTGGTGATATCAACTCTGATTTTTGGGATGTGCTCGTATCACCTGGACTTGCTTCCAATTTATTGTCTGTTGGACAATTGGTGGACAACAATTGTAATGTTAATTTTTCTCGTGATGGTTGTCTTGTGCAGGAGCAGGTGTCCGGGAAGGTGACCGCGAAGGGGCCTAAAGTGGGACAATTGTTTCCACTTCAATTTATTTCGAATCATTTATCTCTTGCTTGTAATAATGTTTTGAATTCTTATGATGATTGGCATAGAAAATCAGGTCATCCAAACTCTGCTGTTTTGTCTCATTTAGTTAAAAATGGTTTGTTAGGAAATAAAAATGTTGTTTCTAATGCCTCTATGCCATGTTCTGTTTGCAAATTGGCTAAAAGTAAAACACTTCCTTTTCCCTCTGGTGCTCATCGTGCTTCCACTTGTTTTGAGATGATTCATAGTGATGTATGGGGAATGTCTCCTGTAACTTCTCATGCTCATTATAAATATTTTGTTACATTTATTGATGATTACAGTCGTTTTACTTGGACATATTTTCTTCGGTCCAAATCTGAAGTGTTTTCTATGTTTAAGAAATTTCTAACATATGTTGAAACACAATTTCAAGAAAGTGTTAAAAAATTTCGCTCTGACTCTGGTGGTGAGTATATGCCTCATCCTCAAACGTTCTTTATATGGTTTGAAACAAGCACCTCGAGCATGGTATGAGAAATTTCGTTCCACTCTACTTGGTTTCTCTTTCACTCAAAGTCAGCATGACTCCTCTTTATTTATTCATCGCACATCTACCGGCATTGTTCTACTTCTCCTTTATGTTGATGATATGGTCATTACTAGATCTGATCAGACATCCATTCGAGAACTTAAACATCAATTGCAAACTGCATTTCATATGAAAGATCTTGGTAACTTGCAGTATTTCCTTGGCCTTGAGATCTTGGTAACTGCATTTCATCAATTGCAAACTGCATTTCATATGAAAGATCTTGGTAACTTGCATTTCATATGAAAGGTATATTTCTTCATCAATATAAGTATGCGGCAGACCTTATTTCTATGGCAGACCTCCAATCAGCTAATCCGGTAGATACTCCTCTTGGGGTTAACGTGAAATATCACCGAGATAAGGGTGATCTATTGCCAGATCCTTTATTGTATCGACAACTTGTGGGTAGTCTTAATTATTTAACAATTACCCGACCTGACATATCATTTGTTGTTCAACAAGTAAGTCAGTTCATGCACTCTCCTTGCCACCTTCACTTGGCCGCAGTCCGTCGCATAATTCGCTATTTGCTAGGTAACTCTCAACGAGGTCTCTTCTTTCCCATGGGCACAGTTCCCAAATTGATTGCCTATAGTGATGCTGATTGGGCTGGGTGTCCCGACACTCGGCGATCTGTCACCGGTTGGTGCATGTTTCTCGGTTTTTCACTGATATCATGGAAAAGTAAGAAACAAACATGAGTCTCTAAATCATCTACTGAATCAGAGTATCGTGCTATGTCTACTGCTTGTTCTGAGATAATTTGGCTTCGTGGTCTTTTGGCTGAACTTGGATTCCCTCAAACAAAGCCGACATCTCTCTATGCTAACAATACAAGTGCTACTCAAATTGTTGCAAATCCTGTTTTTCATGAGCGCACAAAACATATTGAAGTAGATTGTCACTCCATCCATGAGGCCTATGATAATCAGATTATATCCATCCCTCACATCAATACTCAGTTTCAAGTTGCAGACATTCTTACCAAAGATGTTCCTCTCCCGCGCCATCAGTTTCTAGTTAGCAAATTGATGCTCCTTGACCAGCCGCATCAATTTGAGGGGGGATGTGAATCAGGAAATAATATTAATTTGTAATTATATTTATCAGATTTCCAAAAATAAGTTAGACAAATCAGGATTTGATTTGATCTCCTTAATTTGTAATTATGAGATGTAAATGTGGTAACGATTATATATACGGAGAAATATCAAAGCAAGAGGGAGATCAAACCCTAAATTGTGACATAATCTTCCTAAAACTTTCTTGGACCAAACATGCAGCTTGTCGCATAAAGTGATCCCCAATTGTGGATTTCACTGGAAAAAACATCGGCCACACATATAATTTTAATATTTATGCTTTCTTTTAGATACTAGATTAACATGGAGCTTAGTGTGATATGCTTTGAGTCTAGCTCTTGGATTATGAAGAATAAAAGAACCAATACACATTATGTATGTATTCTTTATGGTGCACTTTAATAAAATTTCACAAATCATGTAAATAATATGATAAACAAATTTGAACAATTTTAATAATTACCTTTTCATAAGTCAGCTCCTGGCAATCTATATTGACATCTTTACCTGCTTCAAGAAATAGAAAAGGAAATCATTAACATTCAATAAACTGTGGAATTTTCGGAACAATCATAACTGCAGAAAGAAAAAATTAGTTTTTTTGAAAATTCCATTTATATTCAAAGAAACTAAATGCCATCTAAAAAGTTTAAATTGTACTAATAAACCAAACCATAGCAAAAAGCATAAAGCACAATATAGAGATTTCGATTCCATTATAAAAATAATAAAAAGTAGTTAAATAGATTGAGTGGAAATTGAACGATCAGAATAATAATACACCCTCCTGTATAAAATCAAATGCTGGTCTATAAAACACCAACATTATTGAACTAAGGTCTTGTTTTGAAAATTAGAATCTTCTAACAAGTACAAATTATTAGTGGAAACTTTACTATTACAAAAATGTGTCTCTATTATCATTATTGAAGAATCCTTGTTTAAATTAAGTATCTTAGCATTACTGGTGAAAAATTAACTTAACAAAATGGTTGCAATGATCATCAGCCTAAAGAGATAGTCACAATGTTACATGACCAAGAAAAAACATAAATCATTGGAATGATCAATAGCGTAAATGCTTACATGACAAGAAAATTTAATAAATAAAAAACAAAATACTTCTCCAAACTCATCAAGAACAACATTTGGAAGCTTGAAAACACAAGAGAACTTAGGAGACAAAAGAAATTGAAATAGCAACTGAAGCATGTATGCATCATAGCTGCAGAAAATTCATTGTTGACGTGATGCATAAGCCAGATAGGTGAAATCACCATCAATTTGATTCACAAAATTGATGGTTGGTAGGATTCAGTGCAAATCGATCGCTAGTACATCACTACATGACTTACTCGTAAGATCAATCAACGTCACCAAAATGATTGTAGGTGAAAAGGGAACATCTTGATAAGCATTAAGGGTTTTTTATATATATATCCCTTTTTTGAAATTTAAATACCATTATGCCTTACTTCCAAAACAAAATACTAAATTGCCCTACTTTTTAGTCCCAGTCTGAAGATAAAATTTTTCTACTTCACTAGATGGTCGCATCCTGGGGATGCGACCTCCTACTTAGTTATTTTTTTTTCTTCGAATCTTGTTATTATTGGGTATATTATTGGGTATATTATTAGGTATATTATATTAGATATATTATATTTATTATTATTAAATATTTTAAAAATAATTATAACATTAAAAAATACAAAATATTATTATAAATAATAAAAGTAATTAAGTTAATAATATTATATAACTTTTAATAATTATTATAATAATAAAAATAATAATAATAATTTTAATAATAATAATAAAAAGAAAATTCTATTAATAAAATAAAAATACTTTTATTATTTAATATATTCAATAATGTATTTTAATATTATATATTATTTGGTTGTTGAATTTTGTTATTGGGTATATTATATTTATTATTATTAAATATTTAAAAAATAATTATAACATTAAAAAATA
>NC_021163.2:37518642-37519509 GCF_000331145.2 Cicer arietinum | reverse complement strand
GATATGTTGAAGGTTGCAAACGTGGATCGCGCATGTATCTTTCCACAGATATGTATAATTTAGTGTGATGTGTGAACCAATTCATATATTCGTTAGTGTGACGTAAAACACCTTCGACATACTGACCTTGCAATATGTATTTTGACGTTCATTCCAATGTTGAATCTCATCTTTCCAAACCACACTCCAATTATCGTCAATGTCACGTCTCATGTCGATCTCATGGTAGAGCGCCATATCTTCTGGAGGTTGCGAAATTTGTTGATGAAAGCCGAACTGAAGCGCGGCTCTATCTGCATGATATTTTTCGACGATATGATAGCAGTGCAGATAGGTACATGCAGCCCAAGTGTTGATCTCTTGTTCGGGTATCTCGTGTTGGAATCCGAGATACGGTCTCCAACGAAACTGGATGTTAAAAAAACAGGGTAAAGTGAATATTAAGAGATATAAAAAAATTTAAAAGGGCAACTACATGAGAATAAATATATTACTTCTTGAACCATCATATGATCGATTGTATTCCGGTATCCTTCTATATCGTTGTGAGGAACTTTATTGAAATTTAAACCCCCGGAATTAAATCTGTCGAATATATAAAAAATAAAAATATAATAAATTAGTAATACGTAAATAATAAGTTTTAAAAAATAAAAATATATAAAAATTATGTGCAATAGTTACCTTTGGGCAAGTGGAAATATCCATGCACTTGGTGCATCTGGAGCAACACAACTCAAACGATACCATGCCCAGTTTTGCAACAACAATGCACATCCTCCCATCGACATTACATTGGGTTTCGTAGCAAGGCATAATTCTCTATAGAGTGTTGCTAAAACTGCCGAACCCCAACTATAGTGGGAT
>NC_021163.2:37507615-37518289 GCF_000331145.2 Cicer arietinum | reverse complement strand
TTGAGAAATTTGAGATCACACGTCACTCCACAAGGCAACATTTGTTTGATTTTAGATAGACACGAATCTATCAAAAATGCTTACAATAATCTGAGTAATGGGTGGCAACATCCTCCGTCAAAGCATGTGTTTTGCGTCCGACATATTGCACAAAATTTTGCAAGGGAATTTAAGGATAATGCTTTGAAGAACAAGGTTATTTCTATGGGTAATACTTTAATTCTTACTTCTTATCATTAATTAAAAATTAAATTATGAAGTTTTATAATTAGTGTAATAATGCATTGTCTGTTGTTTCAATACAGGTTACTCAATGAATGAGTCTACATATCGATACTACCGCAGAGAAATTGGCATCGTAAACCCAGAAGCTTTGAAATGGTTAGACAATATACCGCGACAAGATTGGATTCAAGCATTTGATGGAGGTAGTCGTTGGGGTCAGATGACCACTAACCTTGTGGAGTCGATGAACGCAGTATTAAAAGAACCACGCAACCTTCCCATCACTGCTTTGGTCCAATCAACATATTATAAAACAGGTACACTATTTCCAACCATGGTAAAACAACACGCATCAATTTTAGCTTCTAGTCAGATATACACAGAAAAATGCATGACTTTTATGAAATCGGAAATACGTAAATCAAATAGTCACAGAGTCGATAGTTTTGATCCAAGCAACCACACTTTCATGGTCCACGAGACAGTAGTTCCAAAAGAAGGGCGACCAATTGGTCATTTCAGTATAAATCTTCCTAACAAGTGGTGCGATTGTGGAAAATATCAAGCTAAACATATGCCTTGTTCACATGTGATAGCCGCATGTTCTAGCATCAAATATGATTATTGGAGCCTTATATCCGATGTGTACAAGGTGGAAACAGTACTTAAAGTCTACATTCAATCGTTCCAACCGATACCAAACGAAGGATATTGGCCACAATATGAAGGTGTTAAGGTGTGTCACAATCCACTAATGCGAAGAGTCAAAAAAGGTCGCCCAAAGACCAAGCGCATTAGAACATAAATGGATACTACGGATAGAGTCCCAAGAAAGTGCGGATTATGTCGGGTATCTGGTCATACTAAGAAACATTGTCCAAACGCTGTTGGCACATCTACTCAAAATTGATGTATTTTTTTTCTTTTAATTTAATGTAATTTTATTTTAATGTATTAATATAATTTTCTTATTATTAATATTAAAATTATTTTTTTAATGTATTTTTTTTAATTTAATGTATTTTTATTTTATTTTATTTTATTAATAGAATTTTCTTTTTATTATTATTATTATTCTTTTTTATTATAATAATTATTAAAAGTTATATAATATTATTAAATTAATTATTTTAATTATTTATAACAATATTTTGTATTTTTTAATGTTTTAAAATATTTAATAATAATAAATATAATATACCCAATAATAAATAACAAAATTCAACCACCAAAGAATATATAATATTAAAATGCATTATTGAATATATTAAATAATAAAAGTATTTTTATTTTATTAATAGAATTTTCTTTTTATTATTATTATTTTTTTTTTATTATTATAATAATTATTAAAAGTTATATAATATTATTAACTTAATTACTTTTATCATTTATAATAATATTTTGTATTTTTTAATGTTATAATTATTTTTTTAAATATTTAATAATAATAAATATAATATATCTAATATAATATACCTAATAATATACCCAATAATATACCCAATAATAACAATAATAACAAAATTCGAAGAAAAAAAATAACTAAGTAGGAAGTCGCATTCCCAGGATGCGACCATCTAGTGAAGTAGAAAAATTTTGTCTTCAGGAAGTCGCATCCCCAGGTTGCCACCTGCAACTAGGGCTATAAAGTAGAGCAATCTGGTATTTTGTTTTGGAAGTAGGGCATAATGGTATTTAAATTTTAAAAAAGGGATATATGTATAAAAAACCCAAGCATTAATGTGTAAGAAATAGTGATATAGAAAAGCTTTCATGGAAACATTATACAAAAAAAAAAAAATGCTTATTCAATTTCAATATGTAGAGAAGAGAATATTTCACATGAGCCAGAAGCGTTTGTGAGCAATTCACTACAACATTTTTAACTTTTGACTACACTTATCTTGGCAACGGCTAAAAAAATGTGGCTAGAAACGAGAATAGACAACATTTTTTCAAGTGTTGTTTATAACATACATATAGAATACACTTTCTTGCTTGTTAACATAAAACCGTTGCATATTCGTTTTTAAGGTACGGGTTAAAAAATGCGGCCGATTTAGACAACACTTTTAAACCATTGTATGAGAAGATTTTAAAACAACATATTACAAATGTAGCCTTAATATAAAAAGTGTTGCCTAAACCATGTTTAAACCACAATACATAACTGTCACTACGCTAAAAATGACATTTTATAGCGCGTCTTTTACATCGCTTATTAAATACAAGCGCTATTGTAGAATTTTTTAAAAATAACGGAGGATACAACAACGCTTTTTTGACAAGCGTTATAGAAAAAACATTGTTGTAGGGTCATATAGGGTCACATAGCGCTTGCACACAATGCTTACAACCCTTTTACAGCGCTTTTTGTAAAAGCGCTGTAAATTGAAGCGCTCTCCCATAGCTTTTACAACGCTTTTTGAGCACTTTAAACACAAGCGCTGTAAAATGTAGCTCTCTCACCTTATGTTACATGGCTTTTAAAGCGCTTTTTGTGAAAGCGCTGTAATATACATGCGCTTTCATATAATTAAAAGATATATTAGAGCGGTTTTTATATAAGCGCTGTAAAAGGTTTGCGCCTTAAATAAAAATCATTCACTTTAAATAAATAAATAAAAATTTAATACGTTGTCCTAACCCTACGAACCCTCACAACCACATGAAATTAATTCAATTGATGATGGTTTATATCTTAGAGATGATCATGATGAGGGAATTTGGATTAATCCATCGTTTCGTATCGTTAATGGACAAACAAATGTGAATCCCACCAGGAAAAGAAGAAGGACATCTTAATGTGTTTAATTGTTTTATATAAGCCATGTAATCTGAACTGAGTTCATGTAATTTTATTGTTTGATCTGCCAGAATTTAGATTTTAGTATTTAGCTTGAACTATATTTGATTATCTGCTTATACTTATTTTCTTCTTATATTTAGCTTGATCTTAGTGTTTTATACTAAGTTCATGTAATTTAAGTGTTTGACCTGCCATAACTGATTTTCTACTTATATTGAACTTGAAAAAGCTTTGTTTGAGTACTGAGAATTTTTCTTGAACTTTAACTGATCATCCCAATATGATCTGATCCTGTAATTTAGCATTGATATATATATATATATATATATATAGGTATTTAACTAATTATTTGGAAGAAAAAACAAATCCAAATATATGTATTTTACTAATTATTTGTTTTATACTAAGTTAAGAGGTCTTTTAAAGCGTTTGTTGAAAAAACGCTCTAATAGGCTTTTAAAAAATAAAATAAGAAGGTCTTTTAAAGCGCTTGTTGAAAAAGCGTTGTAATAGGCTTTTAAAAAATAAGTTAAGGAGGTCTTTTACATCGCTATTTCAAAGAGCGCTGTAATAGGCTTTTAAAAAATAAGTTAAGGAGATCTTTTACGGCGCTCTTTCAAATAACACTGTAATAGGTTTTTATAAAATAAGTTAAGGAGGTCTTTTACATCGCTCTTTCAAAAAGCGTTGTAATAGGCTATTAAAAAATAAGTTAAGGAGGTCTTTTACAGCGCTCTTTCAAATAGAAAAAAGTGTTACCTTAACCAAAACCCTTAATTATTTGCCTAAACCTAATTTCTCAAATTTAATTTTCCCAAATTATTTCTCAAATTACATGATCAGTTCCCCACACCAAAAACCTTAGTGCCTGAACCAAAACCTTTAGTGTCTACACCAAAACCCTTAGTTCCTAAACCAAAACCCTCTCAATCTCTTGTCAATCGCATTTGTACTATTCACCTCCATCTCATCTTTGCTTTGTCGTTGTTTCCTTGCCTCTCGTTTGAACCCAATACCCGTCTCAATCGCATTTGTCTTTGTCTCTGTACCTCTTGTCTATCTCCTTGCATTTGTATCGTTCGTCTTCGTCTCGCTGGAACCAAAACCCCTTTTCGCCTTTGTCTTGCACATCGTCGTTTTATTCTCTGACTTCTCTCGTCGTCTTGTGCTCCGAAATTTTCCGTCGTCTTGTGCTACGACAGTTCTCGTCGTCTTGTGCTCTGACAACTCGTGTTTGACTTAACCTCACTAGAAGAGGGTCACACACATGTAAGAATATGATTCACCCATCTTCTTTATTATTCTTCAATTTGTGTTTTGATGTATTTCAATTTCATGTATGAGTACTGCTTTTTGATTAATGAATAACTTTATATGATTTATTGAATTAATGTTGTGGTGTTAGGGTTGTGGAACTTTCTAAGTTTGATTTAGTACCAAAGAAAATGACAAAGTTGTTTTATTCACTCTCATTTTTCTTTGATGGGTATTGGTGAGATGAAATGTTTTTGTTTTTGTTTTTGTTTTTCTATGTGTGATGGAATTGAACACATCACATCACTGTCTTTGTCCATTGCCATTGGTTTGGATATGTGTTGTCTCATAAGTCTTTGAAGTTTTTAAGCTAATGAGATTTTAATTTTAAACACCTTTTTTTTTTTTTTTTTCATTTTTAATGTTTGTGATGCAGAGTGCTTCATATATTGGGTCCAGTAAAGCGTCAAATAGCCTAAAAGCAATATCTACAAATAGTATAAAAGCATTTTCAATGACTTTTTGTATTGGTGGGTTAGTTAATTAGTAATCTCGAATTGCTCCATGTTTAGTCTTGTTGTCTGTTGCTGAATTCCTATATGTATAATTTAATTTTGATGTTTGTTTTTGTTGCTAATTTAAATATTTGGATTTATTTTGGATTTATTAACCATAGTTATCATTGTGTTTAATATATTTGGATTTATTTTAATAGAATCCACATGTTTGTGTTAAACTTCAATTGTATGTTATTATTTTTGTTATTTAGAGTGATGGATAAAAAGTGGACTACACTTCATAGACTTAATTCAGAATATCGTAAAGGTGTAAAATCTTTTTTAGATTTTGCCTTCACTAAAGGAGAACCTCAAGGCTGCACAATTTTATGTCATTGTGCCAAGTGTAGAAATTGTTGTTGGAGAAGAAGAAAAGTGGTATGCGATCACCTAATAGGATTCAGTTTTGTACAAGGCTATTACTTTTCAAGTGTAGATACAAGGCTGAATAGAACGGGTAGAAACTATGATAGCAATGATTCTTGTGAAGTAGATTCAAATTATTACTTTTCAAGTATTGGTAGACCTTTAGGAGGGAAGCAAAATGGTAAATCATTTTCAATAGACTCAACATCAAAAGCTCAAGCCCATCGATACATATTGTTCAATTGCGATGATATGCAAGCTTACATAAGGTACCATAATAGTTTATTGTTTATTCCCTACTTGTAATCAAAACATACCTTAGATTTATTTTTAGCAACTAATATCATTACCATTGTAGAAAGTACGATGAATGTGTTAGTAGTCACACTAAAGGAGGAAAGTGGATCAAGGCCAAAAGACAAGGTCAAGATTTTAGTGAATGGTTTAAAATTCGAGCCTTGGAAAATGATGTCTCAATTCACCTCAAAGCACTATATAGAGGTCCAAATGTTGCTGCAAAGAGGTTTCCAGGTTACCTCATCACTGGCTATAGATTTCACACTATGAAACGTGATGCAAGACGCAAAACTCAAAATTCTGGTGTAACTTTGGTTTCTTTGATTGAAAGTTTTGCATGTTCTAAGGATGAAAATCCTAAAACAGATCTTGTCACTTACTATGGAGCAATTAATGACATAATTGAGTTAGATTATTATAGTCAACTCAAATTTGTGTTGTTTAAGTGTAATTGGTTTGAGGCTAAATAAGACAAATATGGACTTACTTGTGTACATTTCAACAAAAAATGTTATCAAAATGATCCATTTGTCCTGGTGTCTCAAGTCCACCAATGTTTTTATGTGCAAGATACTTTCGATGAAAATAAACATTATGTTATGAAAACCATTTCTAGAGATCTGTTTAACATGGGTGATCAATCAAATGCTACAACTCAGGAAGAATATTTGGATGATCCATTTTATAATATTGGAAATATAAATGCATCAAATCATGAAAACAATCTCAATTGGGTTAGGGAAGATATTCCAGCAACAATAGTTGAGAAGCCTGCATGTGTTATGAAGGAATTCGAAGACAAAGATGATTATGACTTGGAAGATGAAGATCTATTAATTTGTATATTTTATTTGTCCTTTTCAAAAAATAATGTTCTATTGACTTGTTTTTATATTCCTCTTACTGTTAGTATCTTGGTGCCATCACATTGGCTTATTTTTATATTCCTCTTACTTTTTTGTTTATTTTAAAATCGGTTTTAGTATATTAACAAAAAAAAAATTGTTTATTGTCCTCTTACTGATATTTTATTTATTTTTCTATCGAAAATGAATAAGGAAGCAAGTTTAAAACAAAAGATGAAAGCTCAAGACCAAGGTGAGAGAAATACTTCCAAGTTTGAGCTACTTCAAGCAAGATCAAGCAATGAATTACTAAGGAGATTCAAATTCAAGCGTGAAAAGATAATGAGAGGCATTGGAGTAACTAATGAAGATATGGTTGGAACCAAAGAACCCATTGGCAAGCAAAACAATCCATCAACTAATAAGATTAGTTCCAAGGCTACAGTGTTAGACAAGCAAACTCAAGGAATCAAGCATCCTTCAATTAAGATTGCACCTCAAGCACAATTCAAGTTATCAAATTTTGCAGCAATTGATCAAATAAATATATCTTCAAATAAGGATATTTGTTCAACCAAAAAGAAGTTTGACAATGTCAAGAAAGTTTCTAATGAAGCATCAATGACTAATAATCAAGGATCAAGAAAAAATCAAGATCCAAAAGGTCCCATTATGAATCAAAGAAAATCACCCTTGTAGAATCAAAAAGCCAAAAAAAGTTTGGAGAATGAAGAAGTTCAATCACCAATGAGAAAGGCATCGAAAAAAAATGACATTTCAAGAACAAAACAAAAGGCCAAAAATATGGTGCATGTTGAAGATAACGAGGAAATGACAAGTCAACAAAGTGCAACAAAGAAAACCAAAAGAATGCCATTGTGCAAGTCAGTGTTAATTGAATATTTTCTTAAGGAAAATCATGAACTTGATGATGAAGAAGAGCTGGGAAATGATACAGGAAGTGAAGAGGAAGAATATGTCATGGAAGAAGAGAATGAAGATCAAGATGACGATGACGAAAGTAATGGTAATGATCAAATATTAATTTCTATATATTTGTGACTCATCTTTAGGATTTTATTTTATCTTATGTAAACTTAATGTCAAAATAGGGACAACTAAGAAAAAAACCAGGGGACCAACTCAGTGCTTGAATATACATGGAAGAAAATTTCGTATAGAAGTCACCTTAGACAATGACGGAGAAGTGATAGGACCTGATGACAAAGTTGTAACTGACTTAGTGATGTAGCTAAGTATCACTAGAAGCAGGGTTGAATAGGGATTTTGCTGTAAAAATAATTTTCAAGTGTTTTTAAAACTATCCTCTCGCTGAGGATGGTAAGTCCGAGGATGGGTTTTTCAAACCTTTAGTTTTGAGTTGAACAAAAGAGTGAGAGAGAAATATGAGAGAGACGCACACAATTTTATACTAGTTCACCGAAATATGGCTACGTCTAATCCTCACACCCTTGTGAGATTTTACTAAAGTTCAAACAGATCAACCTCACGCTGAGGATGATTACAAAATGTGTATTCTTTAGCTTCACCAAGCTTACAATCAGTTTTCAAATATTTCCAAGTGTATCTCACATGCAAATTGCAAAGTAATATGAGAGTGATTGATTCTAAATACTTTATCAAAGGATTTACAAAGATCTAGTGTAGGATTGAAGAAAATATGTAGTGAGGATGGGTATTGCTCTTGATAGCTTTAAGATGTTTTATCTTTTTATGCAATTGTGTTGTGTGGTTGATGATGAAGAGCTTGCTGCATTTTATAGAGGTCCAAGCTCTTTGATGACCGTTGGAATTCATTACAAAAGATCCAAGGTTTTTCATCATAATTACAGAACTGCCATTCAGCTTTTTTAGGCCAGGCAGAAGCCAACCTCGCGCATGCACAACTTCCTAGTAACTTGATCTTGAGATGTCTTTGTATGTTCTCTTTTATCAAAGAGTGCAAAGTTGTTTCTTTGACCATGTGAGCTGCAACCTTTTCAAAAAATTTAAGGACTAGGTTGATTTCAACTTTTGAGTTGATGTTGACAAGAGAGAAAGCTACCCTCTTACATAGGACTGTCATCCTCCAGCCCGAGGATCAGATCTGCCATCAACATGTGATCTTCCATTTTTGGCTTGTTTATTGTTGTCTTTCTTTAACTTGACTTCTTCATGTATTCATTCGTGCAAGCTCAATAAATGGTCTGATTTTAGCTTTTGCTCATGCTTGATGAGTTGCTTTCAACTTTGTTGAACCATCCTCAGCCTAGTCTGTCATCCTCTAGACTTAGATCTGGCTATTCTTGTCCTCTTCCTTTTGGCCTTCTAACTTCTTTATTTCAAATACTTTTATTTATTCATTCTTTGACTTTGTTGTGCATTTCTTTAATAAATAAAAACATTTGTTCTGGAGAGGACAAGTATTGTCCAGATTTGAGACTCCATCCTCTTCACGAGGCTATCCTCAGGAATTTCAATTCTTCAAATTTGTATCAGATTTTTCTCCTTTTTGCCATAGTGATTAATAACCTATTTTCTTATATGAATACACTCAAAAGCACATATTAGTCATTAACCTCAATCATAATCTTTTAAGTAATTTTGTTTTCATTAAAATCATTTGAGAGATTTTGTCTCAACAATCTCCCCTTTTTTGATGATGACAAAATTCTTTAGATTATGATTTTAAATAAGACAAGTTCATAAGGTAAAATGTTTATGCTCCCCCTCAATCATATGTGTAATAATTTTTAATAAAAATCGTTACTCCCCCTAAATATATGCCACATGTTTTGAGCTAACAGAATTTTAACCATAAATAAAACTTCATAAACATAAGACAGTATTCCAAAGTTTTGTTCAACATAGCATAAACATCAAACATAATACATAGGCAACACAACAATTCAACTAAACAAACATAGGCAACACAACAATTCAACTAGGCAACACAAAAATTCAGTTTAACACACACACAAAAATAACTACTGGATAAGCATAATCATATAAGCATAATCATTCTCCCCTTAAATTTGGCAGCATAAAGAAAAACAGTTTTAGTCAGAGGAGGATGGCTCGTTCGATGAGGATGAAGGAGATGGATCAGCAGAGGAAGGCTGGGCTGGTAGCTCATGAGAATGATCTCCAGGAGCAATAGTAGGGACCAAGTGTTTGGTAACCCATTCAAGAATGAGACCAAATTGAACCAAAGAGTTCTAAAAGTGAGTGAAGCAGTGAAGGATTTTCTTCTGGTCCTTCCTAATTAATTTGAGAAGTTTCATTTGCATCTGATTCTGCCTTTCCTCAGTCCTCTTGCTAGGAATCGAGTCCTTAGGTTGATCATTGACGTTGGAACTCTTATTTTGAGAGCTCCCATCTTTATCCTTAGAACAGTGATGAGTAGTTGTAGTAAAAAAAGAGTCAAGGGAACTGAACACACCTGTGACCTCAGGGAGAGGTTGGGCAGGTTTTTCAAAGTTTGCAACAGGAGGAATTTGTTGCGAAAAATCTGGTGGTGGGAGCACATCTTCATCCATTGGCACAGTTGGAGGAGAAGCCATAT
The DNA here is from genome assembly GCF_000331145.2 of Cicer arietinum. Lineage (NCBI taxonomy): Eukaryota > Viridiplantae > Streptophyta > Magnoliopsida > Fabales > Fabaceae > Cicer > Cicer arietinum. Next base: position 37,508,368 of record NC_021163.2, on the reverse strand, counting down.
GCACATCCATAGGAGAGGGAGGATAAGACAAATTGAGATCAAAACATAACTTTTCACCATCTTCCATATTTTGAAGACGAGTTGATGTGAAGGTATCCTCAGGGAGAAGACTGAGTTGGGGTGTGGACAGGTGAGTCAGGAGAATCAGTAGCATTAGGAGAGTTACGCGGTGGAGAGGTGGATTCTGAAATAAGTGGTGATGGTGTATCCTCAGGTGGAGGTTGTGTGGTTTCAGCTTCAGATTTTTGAGAAAGAGAGGAGGAAGAACGAGCTTTCCGTTTCTTGGAGGCAGGGCGGTCATCATTTTGAATCTTCATCTGTTTAATATTCTTCATAGAAAAAGTGTTGCTGAAGTGAATGAAGTGTTCATCCTCAAGTGGGATTTTGAAAATTTTGAAGATTTTAGTCAAAATCATCCCATAGGGAGCAGATCGTCCCATCACAACAGCATTCAACATGAAGGTAAAAATAAAATGACTCAAATAAAGAGGAGTACCAGTTATCAAGTGATGAATGATCATGAGGTCAAGCTCCGTGACCTTCTCAAAACTGCCAGCCCGGGGCATGATGGAGTGAACATAAATATTGTGGAGGATACGACACAAAGGGACGAGGTTGGAGGCTACCAACAGTTTTGGAGGTTTGATGAATGTGTTTTGGAGCACAGAGGTCCTAGTGATGACACATTGTGAATACCATGTCTCAGATAAGCAGTAGGCTCCTTCATCACGTATATCAAGGATTTGACATAAC
>NC_021163.2:37490623-37507449 GCF_000331145.2 Cicer arietinum | reverse complement strand
CTTAACAAACATAGGCAACACAATAATTCAACTTAACAAACAGTTTAACACAAAACAGCTATTGGATTAAGCATAATCGTTCTCCCCCTGAATTTGGCAACATAAAAAAGAAATAACCACATATTTAGTCTGATGAGGATGGTTCATCTGATGAGGATGAAGGAGATGGAATTTTGGAGGTTGATTTCACAGGAGGAGGCTGCTGTGCAAGTTCAACAGGGAGATTGGTCTCTGAATCATCAGAATTGATGACATCAATCGTAATGTCCTGAGGAAGCGCTTTTTTGGATGAAACGACTCCAGACATGATTCTAGAGGAGCGCCTGGAGGGAGCTGAGGAGGATGAGTTTTTGGAGATTTTTGGAGTGATAGAAGGAGAAGAAGAACTTTTGGATGACTGAGAGGAAGAAATGGTGTTCATGGAATTTGCTTCAGATTGGGTTTCCTCATGATAATCTGACTAAGTGCTTGAGTAGACATCTTGGTTTTCTTCTGGTTCTTGATACGAGATTTTGTGTTTTGCAGTAACTTTGGTATGGGCCATTGATCAGAAAATACTTAGAGTGGAAAACAACTGATGAGTAAAGAGAGGTTTTGAGTAGAGGGTTGACGAGTGAGGGAGATGGAGGACGTGAAATACATAGATGAGGATGGAAGATGTACAGGAAGAAACGTGGGAGGAAACGTGTGAGAGGAAAGAAAATTAATGTGTCGTTTACCTAGGGACCTAGCGTGATGATGGATGGGACATGTTGGGACACGTAACCGTTACTGCATTAAATGCACAGCGTGAAGCACGGAGGCATGCGCCACACATGCCAGCCAATGAGAGAAGAGACGCGTGCAGGTTTTCTTGTCTGCCGTGTCAAGGGAAGTTACACCAATAAGGACATTCCGTCCTCTGGTGGTTTTTGCCATCCTCGCATTTTTAGACTAAAAAGTATATTCATATAAAATAAACAACAGAATATTTTTTGGATTTTTATTTAGTAAATAAAACCAAAAAAATAATAACGAAACATAACAAAAGATAAATCAATTAATTTTGGACAAATTAATTTTGGACAAATTAAAGATAAATCAATTAATTTTGGACAAATTAAACCAAAGTAGTTGTGAGCAACATTGAGCGGTTGAAACATATTCTGCCTCAGTAGTTGAAAGAGCAATGGTACTTTGTTTCTTGCATGACCAACTTATTAGGGATTTACCAAGAAATTGGCAAGCACCACTTATGCTTTTTCTTTCAACTTTATATACCGCGTAGCCGGCATCACAATAAGCTATGAGGTCAAGATCGGAACATTTCTTGTACCAAATTCCCATATTTATAGTGCCAATAAGATATCTGAAAATCCTTTTCACTGTAGTGAGATGAGATTCTTTAGGAGAGGATTGAAATCTTGCACAAAGGCCGACTGCAAATACTATGTCCGGTATGCTGACTGTTAAATACAACAAGGATCCTATCACCCCTCTGTACTCTTTTTCAGATATTGGAGTTCCTTCATCAACTTTGTGGAGTATGGAGGATGGGTGCATAGGAGTTCCCATACTTTTAGCTGAACTCATGTTATATTTTTTGATCAAATCCTTGGTGTATTTTTCTTGTTATATAAAAATATCATCCTCTCGTTGTTTGATTTGCAAACCAAGGAAGAATTTTAATTCCCCCATCGTACTCATCTCAAAATCACTTTGCATGAGGTTGGAGAAGTCTTTACACATCTTTTCATTTGTGGATCCAAAAATTATGTCATCGACATAGATTTGAACAACCAATAAATCCTTCTTAAGAGTCTTCTTGAAAAGAGTTGTATCAATATGTCCTCTAATAAATCCATTTTTTTTTTAAAAAGAGCTTAACCTCTCATACCAAGCTCGAGGAGCTTGCTTTAGACCATAAAGAGCTTTTGAGAATTTGAACTATGGTTCGGCCTCTTCTCATCCTCAAACCCAGGAGGTTGACGAACATACACTTCCTCATTTAAGAACCCATTCAAAAAGGCACTTTTGACATCCATTTGAAATAGTTTTATACCTTTATGAGTAGCATAAGCTAAGAGGATTCTTATTGCTTCAAGTCTTGCTACGGGTGCAAACATTTCATCATAATCAATTCTTTATTGTTGATTGTACCCTTGTGCCACTAAACATTTAGTTTGTTTCTAAATATCCATTTAGTCCCAATAATAGATTTGTCCAGATGATGGGGTACAAGATTTCATGCCTTGTTTCTTTCAAACTGTGAGAGTTCTTCCATCATAGCTTCAACCCATGATTTGTCACCTATAGCTTGATCAATCGTTTTTTGTTCAACTTGTGATATCATGGCCATGTTGGTAGTGTTTTCCCTTAGAGAGTTTCTGGTTCTAACACCATCCTCAGTATTCCCAATGATTAGATCTGGAGGATGATGTGTGACTGTTTTCCATCCTCTTGGAAGTTGCTGAGAGGTTGGGTCAGACTCATCCTCTTCGTGAGGACCGGGTACTTGAGAGGATGATTGTTCAACTTCTTCATCTTTATCCATTTTTTCTAAACACAAGTCATCAAAATCATCAAAAATAACATGCATGGATTCCTCCACAGTTTGAGTCCTAAGATTATATATTCTATAACCTTTTGACGTTGTGGAGTATCCTAGAAAAATTCCTTTATCAGATTTTGGATCAAACTTTCCCAAATTTTCTTTATTATTTAGAATGTAGCAATAACACCCAAATATATGAAAATAAGAAATATTTGGTTTTCTCCCTTTCCATTAAAATTTTTCTAATGGATGCACGATTAGAAACATAACAAACAGTGTTGATGGCTTCGGCCCAAAAGTATTTTTCAATGTTGGCTTCATTTAAAATAGTTCAAGCCATTTCTTGTAAAGTTCTAATTTTCCTTTCAAAAACTCCATTTTGTGGGGGAGTTCTTGGACAAGAAAAGTTATGAGAAATACAATTTTCTTCACAAAGATTTTTAAAGGATTCATTTTCAAATTCACCTCCATGGTCACTTCTCACCGAGACAATTTTTTATCCTTTTTCGTTTTGAACCTTTTTACAAAAATGGTGAAATGCCTCAAAGGCTTCATCTTTATGTTTTAAAAATAGAACTCAAGTAAAACGAGAAAAATCATCAACAATTACAAAACCATATCTTTTTCCACTAAGACTTGGAGTTTTGATAGGACCAAAAAGCTCAATGTGAATAAGTTCAAGAGGATGATTTGTTGAAACAAAGTTTTTAGAGTGAAAACTACTTTTAACTTGTTTTCCTTTTACACAAGCTTCACAAACTTTGTCTTTTTCAAAATTAATTTTTGGAAGACCTTTTACTAATTCTAAATTTGCTAATTTAGAAATAGTGTTTAAGTTTGTGTGACCAGCTTGTTTGTGCCAAATCCATTTATCTTTTTCAATGGAAACAAAACAAGATTCAGTAGGTAAATCATCAAGATAAAGTTCATATAAATTCTTTTTTCTAAACTCGGAAAAGAAAACTCTACCCGAGGATGAGTGCTTAACCTCACATAGAGTAGGCTTGAAAGTAACTTCAAAATCACTATCACATAATTGACTAATGTTTAGCAAGTTACGTTTTAAGTCATCCACATACTAAACATTTTTAATTTTTGCAGAATTATTCTTACCAATAATACATGTTCTTTTTATTTGAGCTTTACCATTATTACCAAATGTGACTGATCCTCCATCCTTTATCTCCAATGACATGAAGCATTGCTTATCCCCTGTCATATGCCTTGAGCAACCACTGTCCAAGTACCAAGGCTTTCTTTTGTTGATTAGAGGATGAACCTGTATTAGAGTTTAAAAGTGACTTAGGTACCCATATAGCAATTGGTCCATGTTGGTTAGTATTTCCTCTTGTGAAGACTTTCCTTTTGTGATAACAAATAGAATCATGGTGCCCATGTTTACCACAGAATGAGCATGCTGACTTTACACTTTAGCTTTCTTCTTAGCATGACAAATTTTGGAAGTATGCCCAAGTTTTTTGCAAAAGGTTTTTAGGCCTATCCTCTCGTTTTTTAGGCAAGAAAATTTTTTCATACAATATTTGTTTTTGGGAACTTTTAAAACCAATACCAGCCTTGTCAAATATTCCAGATTGAGACCCCATTATCTTATGAAATGTTTCTGTAGATTTGACAAAGTTGGAAATATTGTTTTTTAGTTCCTTAACCTCTATTTTCAAAATCTCCTTTTCTGTGTCATCGTCAGGAGGTTGAGGATGAGTTTCGGCTATCCTCTCGTTAAGAGTTTTTTTGTTGCTCTAACATTTGAAAATGAGAATGCTGCAATTCTTGAATGATTTTAACATACTCATCATTCTTTTTTTGAAGCTCCTCGTTTTGCTTCTTTATCTCAACAAGTTGGTTTTTTTGAAATATACAGTTTTCAGATAAAGTGTTTGAGTCATTTAAGAGGCTTTCAAATTCAATTTCTAATTTCTGACAAGTAGGACATAGTTCAGAAATACTTACCTTTTCAGTTTCTTATTTTGCCATGAGATAGAGGTTGGCCTCTTCTTCCTTTTCTTGCTCAGAGGATGACTCATCACTATCATCTCAAGTAATCATCATGGATTTGTTTTTGTATGGAAATCTTCTTGAGTTCCTTTTGTTGAGAGGACACTCAGTTTTGTAGTGTCCCATCTTGTTGCATCCATAACAAGTTATTTGACTTTTGTCAATTTTTTCTTTTTGAGGAGGTCATTTATTTTGTCCTCTTCTGTTTATCATCCTCTGAATTCTTCTGGAAATCAGAGCGAGTTCATCCTCATCCTCAGATAGAGGATACTTCGTGTTTTCCTTTTTTATGACATCTTCATTCTTCTTGGAGGATGAACTTTCTATTTGGTTGGTTTTTAGAGAGATCATTCTTCCATTTTTTGCTTGGTTTATCTGCCAGCAACAGTGGTTCATGAGCTCTTAGGGTTCCAACCAAATCTTCTAATTTCATGTTGGTCAAATCTCTTGCTTTTGTAATGGCAGTTACCATTGGCCTCCATTCTTTTGGTAAACTTCTTGGGATTTTTCTTATCCTTTCTTGAACGGAGTATACCTTTCCAAGAGATCTCAAGTTATTTAATATGATTGTTAACCTTGAGAACATTTCATCAATAGTTTCCTCCTCCTTCATTTCAAATAGTTCGAAATCTCTTACTCCCATGTCTATCCTCGCTTCTTTTACATGGCTTGATCCTTCATGATGGATCCTTAAAGTATCCCAGAGCTCCTTAGCGTTTTTGCACTCTTCAACTCTGTCATACTCTTCCCTTCTCAAAGCACATGTTAGAAATAAATGAGCTTTAGAGTTTAGGAGTACCTTTTCATTTTCATCTACCGTCCATTGTGCTTGAGGTTTCTCATCGGAGGTTGCGTCTGTGTTGTTGGCTCTGATGACGTGATCTCCATTTTCCACCACAGACCACATGTTGTTGTCTTGTGATATGAGAAATAGCCTCATCTTACCTTTCCAGTGGTAGTAATCTGTACCATCAAAGTAGGGAGGTCGGTTGGATGACCCTCCTTCAAGAATATACTTAGCTTTTGACATTTTTCTTTTTGGATCTTTTTCTCTTACACTGTTAGGTGTATTTTTTTAGAGAACCTTGCTCTGATGCCACTTGATGTAGCTAAATATCACTAGAAGGGGGGTTGAATAGGGATTTTGCTGTAAAAATAATTTTCAAGTGTTTTTAAAACTATCCTCTCGTTGAGGATGGTAAGTCCGAGGATGGATTTTTCAAACCTTTAGTTTTGAGTTGAACAGAAGAGTGAGAGAGAAATATGAGAGAGACACACACAATTTTATACTGGTTCACCCAAAGATGGCTACGTCCAGTCCTCACACCCTTGTGAGATTTTACTAAAGTTCAAACAGATCAACCTCACGCTGAGGATGATTACAAAATGTGTATTCTTTAGCTTCACCAAGCATACAATCAATTTTCAAATATTTCCAAGTGTATCTCACATGGAAATTATGTAACGCCCCAAATTTTTTATCCAAAAATTACTTAAAAATATTTATTTTCTTTTAGAAACAACTATAATTATTTTTTCTTAGAAGTAGTTCATTATGTAATAATTTGAAGATGCGTCAGAAAATAACTTGATATTTTTTTGTGTAAAAGAATGTAATGCAATTTACTAAAATATTATTTATTCATTTATTTGCAAATTAATATTCCAGTTATTAGATCAATATTCATTTATGCTCCAAAATAAGATAAATTATCTTTAAGTGAAATTCAAAAGAAAGGTTGACTGAAATTAATGACATTCAATTATTTTCTAGTAAATGAATTCTCACTTTAAAATTTAATGATGAAGAGTAAATAACTTTACAATGTACTACAAAATTTTTAGTAATACAAAACATTATTTTTTAAGTAAAAGTCTAATGTTCCCACTTGCGTGCACCAATCAAACATCATTCATTCAACTCTTTGAGATCATTAGTACCTAAATGTTGGTGTAAGGGGTCAGTTCATCCCACAACAAAAATTAAACCAAATAATAAATTAACAACCATAAAATATGAATATAAAATCTTTTCGTCATAAAAGGTTTAAAGAAATTGATTCTTTAACAGTTTTCAAAGATGTATCAAAAGTCATAAAATGTATGTAAATAAATCAAGTAGCAACCGTAGGGCAAATAATTAGATCAAAATAAAAATAATAATAAAATGTATGCAAGTTATGCATGCTCCTAAACATATATGATCCAGATATAACCTGTCACACAGGCTCTATACAGAAGTCACCCATACCAATGGGAAAAAATTAAACCAGCCACACAGGCGTCCACAAAGATACATATGATATGTCATGAAATGATAATGATGCTCAAAAGGTACATGTCACCACTCACTTAAATAATCACACAAATCATCAACCAATTAGGAAACCACAAGGATAATAATATTTACAACACAAATCACCAGCCACTTAGGCCACCACAAAGATAACAATATTTACAACATGAATCAGGGTTGAATAGGGATTTTGCTGTAAAAATAATTTTCAAGTGTTTTTAAAACTATCCTCTCGTTGAGGATGGTAAGTCCGAGGATGGATTTTTCAAACCTTTAGTTTTGAGTTGAACAAAAGAGTGAGAGAGAAATATGAGAGAGACACACACAATTTTATACTGGTTCACCCAAAGATGGCTACGTCCAGTCCTCACACCCTTGTGAGATTTTACTAAAGTTCAAACAGATCAACCTCACGCTGAGGATGATTACAAAATGTGTATTCTTTAGCTTCACCAAGCATACAATCAATTTTCAAATATTTCCAAGTGTATCTCACATGGAAATTGCAAAGTAATATGAGAGTGATTGATTCTAAATACTTTCTCAAAGGATTTACAAAGATACAAAAATTACTTAAAAATATTTATTTTCTTTTAGAAACAACTATAATTATTTTTTCTTAGAAGTAGTTCATTATGTAATAATTTGAAGATGCGTCAGAAAATAACTTGATATTTTTTTGTGTAAAAGAATGTAATGCAATTTACTAAAATATTATTTATTCATTTATTTGCAAATTAATATTCCAGTTATTAGATCAATATTCATTTATGCTCCAAAATAAGATAAATTATCTTTAAGTGAAATTCAAAAGAAAGGTTGACTGAAATTAATGACATTCAATTATTTTCTAGTAAATGAATTCTCACTTTAAAATTTAATGATGAAGAGTAAATAACTTTACAATGTACTACAAAATTTTTAGTAATACAAAACATTATTTTTTAAGTAAAAGTCTAATGTTCCCACTTGCGTGCACCAATCAAACATCATTCATTCAACTCTTTGAGATCATTAGTACCTAAATGTTGGTGTAAGGGGTCAGTTCATCCCACAATAAATTATCTTTAAGTGAAATTCAAAAGAAAGATTGACTGAAATTAATGACATTCAATTATTTACTAGTAAATGAATTCTCACTTCCACATTTCTATTAAAAGTTAATAATGAAGAGTAAATAACTTTACAATGTACTACAAAATTTTTAGTAATACAAAACATTATTTTTTAAGTAAAAGTCTAATGTTCCCACTTGCGTGCACCAATCAAACATCATTCATTCAACTCTTTGAGATCATTAGTACCTAAATGTTGGTGTAAGGGGTCAGTTCATCCCACAACAAAAATTAAACCAAATAATAAATTAACAACCATAAAATATGAATATAAAATCTTTTCGTCATAAAAGGTTTAAAGAAATTGATTCTTTAACAGTTTTCAAAGATGTATCAAAAGTCATAAAATGTATGTAAATAAATCAAGTAGCAACCGTAGGGCAAATAATTAGATCAAAATAAAAATAATAATAAAATGTATGCAAGTTATGCATGCTCCTAAACATATATGATCCAGATATAACCTGTCACACAGGCTCTATACAGAAGTCACCCATACCAATGGGAAAAAATTAAACCAGCCACACAGGCGTCCACAAAGATACATATGATATGTCATGAAATGATAATGATGCTCAAAAGGTACATGTCACCACTCACTTAAATAATCACACAAATCATCAACCAATTAGGAAACCACAAGGATAATAATATTTACAACACAAATCACCAGCCACTTAGGCCACCACAAAGATAACAATATTTACAACATGAATCACCAGCCACCTAGGCTACCACAAAGATAAATGATATTTAAAACACAAGTCACCAGCCACTTAGGCAACCACAAAGATAACAATATTTAAAACACAAATCACTAGCCACTTAGGCAACCACAAAGATAACAATATTTAAGACACAATTCACCAGCCACTTAGGCAACCACAAGAATTACAGTATTTAGAACACAAATCACTAGCCACTTAGGCAACTACAAAGACAAAATATTTCAAATTAAATTTTTTAATCACATAAGACATCAAATTTATATTCTCATGGATGTTCATAGTTATTACTACTTTCATTTTAATAATCCATAAGATTCGATTTGACTACGTGTTATTGATAACAATTAAAACTCATATCACCAAGAATACAATAAACATAAATGTCATTCATTTCACTATAAAGTCTTCCGCATTCTAAAAATTGACTTTATAATAATGCATTCAATAATCAATTTTCTCATATTATTAAAATTAAAGAAATATAAAATTCTCATCCATGTCCTCAAAAGTCAACACTTAAAATCAAATACATCATAATAAACATATTACTAATTACATCATTATAAAAATTATAACTTTATAATTGAATACTCTAAAACACGTAAGGCATTAAACATTTTCGCTACAAACATATTTATCAATGTATAATAATAAAATAGAACTCTATAATTAATTTCATTAAGATAGAGGTATTACTAAAAACAATCAAAACATCATAGTTAATTTCTTTACGACGAAAATAAAATCAATATTTTTCTTTTAAGACATCCAGACATCATATCAACATCTTACGAATCGCTAATTTAATATCTAGATTAACTCTGCATGGAGAAAAGCCCTTACTTTGGACGCTTTTCTTCCACGTAACACTATATAGCCCTCGAAAAATCTCATAAAGATGAAGGAACAAAAGCTTAGAGCTTCCACAAGAAAGAGAGGTAATATGTGGGTGGTTGTTTGAGTGACTTGAAAATATTTGAGATAAAGAAAATATAATGTTGTGAATGGAGACGTAAAACTGATTAGAGAAAGAGAGTAATTTTTCTCATTGAGGTTAATTGCACACATAAATAATGTATTCAATTGAAATAATATCATTCAATGACCAACCGTTATGAATTAATTGACATTCAAGTGCACTTATTCTTGTTTGTTATACATTTGAGTGGATGTAAAGTAGAAAACACACGATTTTATAGTTAAATGCTATTAACAATAAAATATAGTGTGGATGATTAAATTTTGATCAAAATTGACTTGGTCATTGTTCACTCTAAAAAAATACTCCTACGAGTTTTAATTAATTACTAACAAAACCCCAACAATTAATTAATTAATTAATTAATTAATATAAATATACTTCATCAAATAATTAAAATTAAAGGAACAATCATCTTACTATTGTCATGCTAAATTAATTAAATAAAATATATAAATAAAACTAAGGATTTTCACTATTCTATTATCTCCTTGGTTAAATACTTATTTAGTCTAAAATAAAACTAATAAATGATATAACTTCTACAAATTATAATTTAATTAAATAATTCAACTAATGTTTTCATCAACTAAAATAAATCAAGTAAGACAAAAATATCATTGCAGGCCACGTATAAAAATAAAGCCAACGTATCTAACACATCAATTTTATGATTATCAAAAATAATCAAATAAATAAAATACACAGTTGTCCACGTACGAAATAATTATGCCATAAACCGTTCTAATGTAATTGTCACACCAAAACAATTAAATAAAAATAAAGGTTATAATTATTCAAGTAAAATAGGGAGTTGTAAATTTTAATTTAATTTCTTTACGGGTAGAATAAATTATTAATTAAATAATAAATTACGAAAATTACTAAAATTACTAAAAGACACATATATAATATATATGAAAATATTGGGGTCTTACAGATTGATTCTAAATACTTTCTCAAAGGATTTACAAAGATCTAGTGTAGGATTGAATAAAGTATGTAGTGAGGATGGGTATTGCTCTTGATAGCTTTAAGATGCTTGATATTTTTATGCAATTGTGTTGTGTGTTTGATGATGAAGAGCTTACTGCATTTTATAGAGGTCCAACTTCTTTGATGACCATTGGAATTCATTACAAAAGATCCAAGGTTTTTATCATAATTACAGAACTGCCATTCAGCTTTTTTAGGCCAGGCAGAAGCCATCCTCGCGCATGCACAACTTCCTAGTAACTTGATCTTGAGATGTCTTTGTTTGTTCTCTTTTATCAAAGAGTGCAAAGATGTTTCTTTGACCATGTGAGCTGCAACCTTTTCAAAAACATTAAGGACTAGGTTGATTTCAACTTTTGAGGTGATGTTGACAAGAGAGAAAGCTACCTTTTACATAGGACTATCATCCTCCAGTCTGAGGATCAGATCTGCCATCAAAATGTGATCTTCCATTTTTGGTTTGTTTGTTGTTGTTTTTCTTTAACTTGACTTCTTCATGTATTCATTCGTGCAAGCTCAATAAATGGTTTGATTTTAGCCTTTGCTCATGCTTGATGAGTTGCTTTCAACTTTGTTGAACCATCCTCGACCTAGTTTGTCATCCTCTAGACTTATATCTGGCTATTCTTGTCCTCTTCCTTTTGGCCTTCTAACTTCTTTATTTCAAATGCTTTTATTTATTCATTCTTTGACTTTGTTGTGCATTTCTTTAATGAATAAAAACATTTGTTCTGGAGAGGACAAGTATTGTGCAAATTTGAGACTCCATCCTCTTCACGAGGCTATCCTCAGGAATTTCAATCCTTCAAATTTGTATCAGATTTTTCTCCTTTTTGCCATAGTGATTAATAACCTATTTTCTTATATGAATACACTCAAAAACACATATTTGTCATTAACCTCAATCATAATTTTTTAAGTAATTTTGTTATCATTAAAATCATTTGAGAGATTTTGTCTCAACACTTAGGGTATTTCCTTGGCACTATCGCAAGGAATTCAGCCTTTTTTCCCTTGATATATACAAACTTTAAGAAAGTGTACAAAAATCATGAGGAACGTATATGGCCTTATATTCAGGTATAAGAGTTTAATTTTCATATTTTATTTGATCATCAATTAGTTATCACATGTTGATCACAACAATGTTTTTCAGAGTAAATTTATCATTCTTGAGAAAGGAAAGAAAGTTGTTTTTTCTCGAATAAATGATGCATGGAGACGTTACAAATGTTATATCAAGAGGACACATTTTTTGAAATACTCAATCTTGAAAGAAAGGTTAAAAAGTAAGCCTAAAAGCATACCAGAACCTCATTTCAAGAAATTCTTGAAATATTAGAGTAATAGTATCATCCAAGTAAGTTTGTACATATTTTACATTACTTTTAGTCACTTTGTGTTATATAGAATCTTTTGCATATATATCCTACTTTAATTTTTTTTTCACTTACATTGTAGAACATTAGCAATAAAATATTGTCAATAGGGCTAAACAGAAGTTTATGCATCGAATGGGGCCAACAAATTTTGCTAGAATTCGTGCAAAAGAGGTATAATATTTATTCTTATTTATGTGTGTTTGTTATATATAAATAACAAGTTATTCTAATAAGTTTTAATTATTAACTTTACCAATAAAGCGTGCAAAGAAGGAAAATGGAGAGGAAGTCACCCAAGTTGAAATGTTTTTCATAACTCGTCAGCGAAGAAAAAGAAAAATCGACGAAGAAACAGAAAATGTCATTGTATGTTTTTCCTTCTCATTATATATTTTTAATGTCTAAATTTTCAAATTTTAACATTGAATTTTTTTCCTATCAAGCAAAACTTCAAGATTCAATTCAAAACTCTAGTGAGCCTCCTGACCAAGCCTTCCAATCATTGTTCGGCAAAGAAAAGTCGGATAGAGTTCGTTGTTATGGAAGAACAGCTACACCAACAATGTTAAAAAAAATGAAGAGATTGCTAACATTAAGAAACATTATGAAGGTGAAATTAGTAGCATGAAGGAAAGGATAGAAGAATATGAGTCATTTACAAAGAAAATAATGGAAGCATATGAGGAACTTCGAAAATGTGTGTTGAAGCAACAAAATCCAATTTTAAGTGAAACTGTTGTTGATAACATGATGGGACATGCTTTAGATATTGCAAATAGTGTGGCACTCCATTCTTCTACATCAACTCATGTTTCTGAAAAGGTATAAGTATATTAGTTTGATTTACTTAACTGTGAGATAATTAAGTTGATTTATTGCTATGACTAGGTATCTTGGAGACTTATAAATTGTTGATCTTTAGTACTTGTGATATGTTGCTAGTCTTTTCTTCCAATAGGTAGTTTAACGTACCTAAGTAAAACATTAGTTTTGTTGTTGCGATAAAAATTTGTGATTCATTCTTTTAATATTCATAACTATAATTGTATATTTTCTCTTTTATTTATATTAATATAATAACTTTTCAGGTTGGAATTGAAGATCATCACCAATATACATGAAGCTAGTGGAATGTATTGAAGACATTTTTTGGCAATGCAAATTTTGGTTTTTGCATTAAGAATAAAAAACTTGTTGATTTTCTTTTTATCTAATCATGTATTGGTTTTTTTTGGATATCCAGTAATATTTGTGTTACATTATTTTGATGAGACAATTGACTTATTATGTTTAACTCTTTTGTGTTTTGTTCAATAACAATTAGTTAATGTTCAATTATGAATTACCAGCAATAATAATTAATTATCAATGTTTGCCAAAAAAATGAGAGTATATGATAAACCTATATGCAACAAATAGAAAAATGTAGACTAAATAAATTGAAAGTTTATGGCTGAACAGTATATACAACACACAAAAAGTGTAGTTTAAAACATTTTCATCATTGTGACCTAAATAAAAATGAAACATTTAAAAATTTTTGGGCTAAACATGTTACCAACGTTTCAATAATCGTGGTATAAAGTTATATGCAACACATACAAATCTATTGTCTTAGACCAAAAAATGTTGCTTATTCTTTTGACAACGTTATAAATGTGTTGCCTGAAACATAAATAATTTACACAAAACTGTGGCCTAACTGTATATGCAACATTTATAAATTGTTGGCAAAACTAGTTCATAAAACCGTGGCCAGAAACATTCAAACAAACCGTGGCCTCTTTGAGTGTATTCACCAACGGGTTTTTAGACTTCGTGGGCAAAAGTAAAAAACCGTTGTCTTAAAGAATAGGCCACGGCCACCTACGGCACACTTTGTAAACCGTTGTCAAACCGTTGCCTAACCTTTAGGCCACAAACATTTTGATTTACGCCACACTTTTTTATTGTTGCCACAACTCAAAAATGTTGTAGTAGTTGTTTCGGTTGATACTTTTGAGATAATGGGCGAATGGACTTCACCTTTAATTTTACCAAAGCAAGGTACTCTTCCTGAAAACAGAATTAGTAAGGTAAAATGTTATTGTTTTCAAAACAAATTCTTCACATGGAAGTAAAACACATAATTTTGTTCAAATTATTTAATGATGTTAGTACCTCATCATGTATAAAACTAAAAATTTCAACATATTAAAAGTAAGGAACATAAAGAAACAAATTTTTTTTTGGAGACTACTCAAAGTAGCTTTTCAAAATAATTAGACATCTAATTCTGTTCAAAGCCTTAAATATTATTATGAAACACATTTTGAAATTTATAAAAAAGTGATTATTATGAAGATAAAAGTGATTCTAAAAAAATTATTCTTAGAATATACACTTATTCAAACAAGCAAAGTCACTAAACTAAAAATTATACAAAAAGGATAAATTATTTCGCATTAAAAAAATTATAATATTTAAGACACAAATATTAAAAAGTGATACCTCAATTTTTACATAATTATACACTTTCTTCTCAAATCTTTCTACAGAATCAGCAAGCTCAGACAAATTGAATTTTTTATAAGGCATACCGTTCTCAATTAATTCAGTTTGGAAGAGTGCGCACTACAAGAAAATAAGGAATTTGTGAGGGCCAAAAGCCCTCACAAAGGGCAAATAGCAGCCACAAATGGGCTATTTGTGGCGGCCTTAGGCAGCCACAAATAAGCTGATCACAAACTTTTGTGAGGGCTTTTGCAGTCACAAAGTTTGTAAAACACGTTGCCATTTGTGAGGGCCTTTGTAGCCACAAAATGCTGCCTTTGCAAGGGCCTTTGCAGCCACAAAAACCTGTCTTTGTGAGGGCACAGGCCGCCCCAAAGGACAGACTGATTTTAAAAAATTCAGCCTTTGTGATGGCCCAGACCACCACAAAGG
This sequence comes from Cicer arietinum, assembly GCF_000331145.2. NCBI lineage: Eukaryota > Viridiplantae > Streptophyta > Magnoliopsida > Fabales > Fabaceae > Cicer > Cicer arietinum. Next base: position 37,492,482 of record NC_021163.2, on the reverse strand, counting down.
GTTTAGGCCGCCACAAAGTACCATCCAGATTAAAAAAATAAATATTTTGTGAGGGCTTAGGCCGCTACAAAATATTACGTATATTAAAAAATTAATTTTTTAAATTCAAAATTAATATTGTATTATAATATTATATATAATAAATTAATATAAATTTTAATTTAAAATTTAAATTAAAATTAAATTAAAATTTAAATTAAATTTAACATATAATATCATTATAAATTAAATTTAATATATAATAAACTAATCTGAATATAAATAAAAATTTAAATTAAATTTAAAATAAAATATTTAAATTATAATTATAATTAAAGATTAATTTAAATTACAAATAAATTAAATTTAAATTTAAATAAAATTAAAATTAAAATTAAATAATAAAATTAAAAAAAATATTATATATAAAAATATAATATTAATAATAATTATAGTTTTGTGAGGGCTTAGGCCGCCACAAATGACCTCCAGATTAAAAAAAAATATTTTGTGAGGGCTTAGGCCGCCACAAAATATTACGTATATTAAAAAATTAATTTTTTTAAATTCAAAATTAATTCTGTATTATAATTTTATATATAATAAATTAATATAAATTTAAAATTTATATTTAAATTGTAATTAAATTAAAATTATAATTAAATTATAATTATAATTAAATTTAAAATATAATATCATTATAAAATAAATTTAATATATAATAAACTAATCTGAATATAATTAAAAATTAAAATTAAATTTAAAATAAAATATTTAAATTATAATTATAATTAAAGATTAATTTAAATTACAAATAAAAAAAATTAAAATTAAAATTAAATTAAAATTTAAATAAAATTAAATATTAAAATAAAAATAAATATTATATATAAAAATATAATATTAATAATAATTAAATTAATTACCACAAAATCAAATAAAACATGCATTCCAAAATTAACAAATAATGTCTTACAAACCCAAAATTTATAAATAATGTCTTACAAACGCAAAATTAAACACACAATAATTAACTAAGACAACATAATTAATATGTGTTCATACAACCCAAAAATAAATTATGAAATTATTCAGATGACATCAATCCTCATAATAATTCCTCTGATCAGCTCCATTCACACCATCATTATTTCCTGCCATGCCCGACGAAAGAAGTCCCTCAAAAGTATTATGAATTTGTGTTGGAGGAGACATCATGGTTCGAAATTGAATTTCATCTTCAATGGCACCACCACTAGTCGAAGGAGGAACCCTAGCTGGTTGAGGTTGATTTAAATCTGGTCTGATCAACCCAGCTGTTGGCATAGTTGGTCGGTATGCAGTTTGATGATCTGGTTGAGGTTGAGGAAGTTGATGTGAAGGGGACGGAACATATTGATAATTATGAAAATATTGTGGTTGCTGAAACATTGGCGGCGGCTGTTGTTGCTGGAAGGCAGAGTTCGGCAGATCTTGGTGTTGCTGTTGGAAATTTGGAGGCGGTTGCTGCTGCTGGGAGTATTGAGAGTAATTTTGTTGCTGCTGGAATAGTGGTTGTTGAGGCAAGTATTGAGGCCGAGGCGGGAACTGCTGATGAAACACAGGAGGAAATGAAAATTGTTGTTGTTGAAATTGTTGTTGCTGCTGAAACTGCTGCTGCTGCTCTTGAAACTTTTGTTTCCACTCCTCATTCAATTTATCAATTGCGGCTTGTATCAGCTGTTGTGTCTTTTCTTCTTGCTCACTTGCCCATTGTTTCTTTAACTGGTCAAGATTTTCTATCGACGGACGATGAGATCGATCCGTACTAGCATAAGAAGAAGACGTCTCAGTCTGAATATAGCCGGTTGGACCTTTCACAAAGGTTGATGATAAACTAC
>NC_021163.2:37485346-37490038 GCF_000331145.2 Cicer arietinum | reverse complement strand
TTAATAGATATATATTATAAATAGTAATTACCATATAATATTTAATTTCTCCAGCAGACATGGAACCTCCCTTATGAGTACTGGTACCCCTCTCAGATGCTCTATTAGTCTTTGCTTTTTCTCTCTTCTGTTTGTAAGCATTTGTGTTCCATTTCCTCCACAAAGCAGTCCAAACATTTTCACCAATCCAATTAGGCCGTTTTTCCTCGCCCTTATTACGTGCGTAAGCCAACATAGATGAGAGACGCTTTGAAAAGCGAAGATCAAATGAAGCCAAAACTGCGGCATCATGCTCTCTTTTCCAAGTGCATTTGGTCTGTTGTTTGTTGAAATTTAAAAAATATTAAAAATATAATTAGTAATTCAATAAATTAATCAAATGTATATATAATTAGTAATTAAATAAATTAATCTAATGACTTACTTTGAAACAATGTAAAAATTGATCAACTTCGCTAAATTGAGGTGTCTTATCCTCTTTTATCTCACCCCAAGACAACCATGGTTTTTTATATTTCTCTTGTATGACTTCAACAATTGCATTTGCAGATGATTTAAAAGGAAGATATCTTCAAAGTTTATATGCAAATTAAATATAAAAATAAATTAATAAAATTAATAATGTAATTACATTGCAATAATAATGAAATATTTAATCAATCATAGTTTACATACCCATCTCCTTCTGGAATGATGACAATGCGGTTGTAGCAATCAACACATCCGGGATCCATTATTTCGTCTAAGGTATAAGGCTCTACTGGGACCTCCGGATATAGAGGAATAACTCCACCACTAATACCAATGGTCGGCATCGGCATGAGAGATGGGTCATTAACAACACGTGGTTTAGCAACTTTTTTCTTACCACGTGATGTTTTGGATATTCCTCGTATTGCCACCGTTCTTGTTCCTCCTGATCCATTCGAAACTCCTGATCCTCCTACTCACACACACACACATATATATAATGTGTAATTAATTAATTGTCTTCGTCTTCGTCATCGTCATCATCGTCGTCGTCATTTGATGAGTGAATTAAGTCCTTGCCTTCATCATTCTCTAATTCATCTATTTCTTGTTCATCAACTTCTTCTCCAATGTGTGACTCATGACAAAGTTGACTAATAGTCTCATCTCCAATCACATAATCCAAATTTGACATTTCATCCATTTGAAATGCAACTTCTTCATTTTGACCTGCTTCAACTTCTTTTATTTCACTCGTTGGTCTTGTTTTGATTGCAGCACACCAACCTTGTTTGCTTCTGATAATTGATGGATAAGGAACATAATACACTTGTCTTACATTATGGGCCAGGGCAAATGGATCCAACCGTGGATATTTTTTGCTCATACGAATGTCTACAGTATTGGATATCAAATTTATTTTAGTTCCTCTGCTAGATGGATCAAACCACTTACAGTAAAACAACACCACTTTTTTCGCATAATCTAGGAACGTGTAGTCAATTTCGTAAATATGCTCAATTATGCCATAGAAATCTTCTACTACACCACTATCAGAGACACTTTTCATACAAACTCCACTATTAATTGTTTCTTTTCCTTCAGTCCAAGATTCAGTGTGAAATTTGTATCCATTGACGTAATAGGTGTGTCATTCTTTGAAACTTCTACTCGGGCCCATAGATAAGTGCCTTAAGTGGATGTTGATAGGAGTTTGTTCTTCGAGATGCACTTGTTGTTGAAACCATAATGGGAAATTTGAATGTATATCATCAGATGATTGTCCCGTAGTTAAAAATTCCCTGATCGATTGTCCCGTATTTAAAAATGCCCTGATCGATGACCATATATATGGTGAATATCAATTTAATCATATAATTAAATATAATTAATAAGAAGAGGAATTTGAAACGTACTCAATGTATGGTTTAACTTCAGTGCAGTTAATCAAAACGTGAACATGTGCCGCATTAAATACTTTGTCGCTTGGCCAGAAAATCGGAAAATCCCTACCAGCATGATGACCAGGCAAGCAAAAAACTGATAAAGCATGTGGATGACGTATAACACTATCAGTAGCGTTTCTTCCGTTAACTGGTGACAACGTTTCGTTGTTGAAATAATGAGAACAAAAGTGTGTTGTTTCACGGTGAAGGTAAGATGAACAAATTGAGCCCTCAACTCTAGCTTTGTTTTTCACCGACCGTTTTGAATAACCCATGAACCTATAATATACAAAGAGATGTACAATAAGCTCCATGTATATATAAGTTGAAGTATATTGAAAATCAAGTATATGTATATATATATCACCTTTCAAATGGATACATCCATCTATACTGAACTGGTCCACCAAGCCTAGCTTCACTTGCAAGATGCACTGAGAGATGCTCCATGGAATCAAAAGACCCAGGAGGAAATACTTTCTCCAACTTACATAGAATGATCGGAATGTCATTTTCTATCTTGATGAGATCTTTATCAATGAGTGTTGAAGAACACAAATTCTTGAAATATTGACTCACTTCAATAAGTGGGTTCAATACATGTGTCGGTAAAGCACTAAAGGCAATAGGAAGTAAACACTCTAAAAATATATGACAATCATGACTTTTCATCCCATGCATCCTCCCATTTTCCACATCAGCACATCTTGCCAAATTAGCACAATAACCGTCAGGCGTCTTCAGCTCTTTGATCCAACGATAAACAGATTTAGCTTCATCAGTAGATAAAGTGTAATTCGCACGAGGTTTTAGGGTCTTGCCGTTTTGTTCCACCAACAACAAATCTGGTCGTCTGCAATATATACCTATGTCTTTTCTAGCTTTGTCATTATCTTTTGTTTTCCCTTTCACATTCATCACAGTATTAAATATGTTGTCAAAGAAATTTTTCTCAATATGCATAACATCGAGATTATGTCTCAAAAGATTATCTTTCCAATACGGTAGATCCCAAAAAATACATTTTTTTGTCCAATTGTGCCATTGTCCGTAACCTTGTGGTTTACAAGCCACACCATTAACAACATGTACATTTGGCATATCTTTTATTTTATTCCAAACTTGTTCTGATGTCAATTTAAGTGGGGGTCCTAGACTTTCTGCATAGCCTTCATAAATGCAGCTTTGTTCCTTCTAAATGCATGATCAGCAAGTAAAAACCTACGATGCGAGTCAAACCACGATGATTTCCCGCCAAAAATTTTAAAGTAAATGCTTTTGTATCTTCCATACAAATAGGACAAGCTAATTTACCATGGGTGCCCCATCCTGACAACATCCCATAAGCGGGGAAATCATTAATGGTCCACATCAATGCAGCTCTCATCATAAAATTTTCTCTCCGAGCAATATCATATGTCAAGACACCATTCCACAACCTCTTCAAATTGTCAATCAAAGGTTGTAAAAAAATAGCAATACAAGTTGTAGGATTAGAAGGACCTGGTATCACAGCAGCTAAGAACATATAAGGTTTAGACGTACACATATCAGGAGGAAGATTGTAAGGAGTAACAATAACCGGCCAACAAGAATAAGGTGTAGACGATGCTTGTATGTAAGGCGTAAATCCATCTAAGGATAATCCAAGTCTTACATTGCGTGGATCTGACGCAAAATCAGGATGCATTTGATCAAAGTGTTTCCATGCCTGACCATCAGACGGATGTCGCAACTCGCTTGAATTTCTTTTATTCTCATAATGCCACGTCATCTTTCCTGCACTTTGTATTGATGCAAACAATCTATGCTATCTTGATACAATAGGTAGGTAAAACATTGTTTTCCTTGGAATTGATTTTCCCCTACTTACCCTAGAGTTATTCCTTTGGTGATACCTTGGTTGTTGACAAAACTTGCATTCAACTAAGTTAGCATCATTCATACCAAATTCATTGTCATAATACAACATGCAACCTTTAACACAACAATCAATCCTCTTGACACCTAATCCTAACTTTGACACTAACCGTTTCGCATCGTAATAACTTTGCGGCAAACCATCTCTAACAGGTGTTGCATCTAGCATCATTTTAGTCATGAAATCCAAAGCTAAATCAGGAACATGAAATTGAGACTTTAGACCTAATAGTCTAATACACATTGATAACTTTGAGTTTGAAGAACCTTCAAACAACGGTTTATTTGTCTCTTTCAAAAGACCATAAAATCTCTGAGCTTCTTCATTGGGAAGTCCATCGGTATCGTCATATTGATCTTCATTGAATGACAAATTAACCCCAACAGCATCCGAGATCATATCATTCATCGCCTCAAAGTGTTGATAGTTATAATAATCTATACCTAACATGTTAGTACTACTTGAAGGACCTATGTTATAATTCTCCACAGATGTACTAGTATTAGGCGCCACCAGAGACTCTTCTCCATGATTAGTCCAAATCCAGTAGTTAGGCATAAATCCATCTGCATACAAATGCACTCTTATTTCATCTTTACTTTTAAACTGTCTACATCGACATAAACAACATGGACATCTCATTCCCCCTTTATCATCGACAATTTTTTGCACTCTCGCAAAATTGAGAAAGTATTCAACCTTGTTAGCAAAACGTTGTTTAAGACCCTTTCTTCCAAGAAAATTTCTATCGTACATCCAACTACGGTCTAAATCCATATATATATATATATGTGTGTGTGTGTTATATATTAATTGCTTTATTTTTCAAAAGCATTATATATAAATTTTGACATA
>NC_021163.2:37483022-37484935 GCF_000331145.2 Cicer arietinum | reverse complement strand
TATATATATATTAATTTGCAAACAATATAATAAATTACAAACAATATAATAAAATATCAATACTTATAACAAAAAATAATAATTAATATCATAAATTTTAATAATGTTTTTTTAAAATCAATAACTTTGATACAAACCTATATAAAATTTTAAATGATGTTTTTTTAAAAATCAAGACTAATAATCAAGACTTATTTATAACAAAAAATAATAATATCATCAATTTTAATAATGTTTTTTTAAATAATAATTATATTAAAACCAATATATTTTAACCGTGGTTTGAAACTTTAATTTATCATATATTAATATGTAAACAACATCATTCCTATTTTTTTAAAAATAAATTTATAAAACTAATCTAAATATAAATATTACTAATCTATATTTTAAAAATAATATATATATTTACTAATCTAAATTTAAAATATATAAAATACTAACTTGATGTCGAGTAGCGTCTGACTTGAAGCTTTCACGTATGGAGCTTACAAGTCTTCGAAGTAATTAACAACCACTGTCAAAAAAAAAACTCAATAATATTAATTACTTAAATCAAATCAAAAATAAAATTAAAATACTACATATATAATATAAACTTACCAAAATTGAATCAAGCTTGATGAATATTTTTTGTAGAGAGAAGGTGGAGAGAATAGATAGAAGGAGGTTTTAGAGAGAAGTTAAAAGTGAAAAAATGAAAGAGGAGTGGAGTAATATATATAGGATATGCTTGATCTTTTGTGGCGGCCAAAGCAGCCACAATGACCAACGGATATTAGGCATTTGTGGCGGCTTGGGTGGCCAGGACTGCCAACGGTACTATTGTTGTTTGTGGCGGCCTTTGCCGCCACAAAATATAACGGTCTTAACCTTTGTGGCGGCCTGTGCGGCTAGAAATTCCAACATCAATAAAGTACCTTTGTGGCGGCCTTTGCAGCCACAAACAGTAACGTTCACTTGCTTTTGTGACGGCCTATGCAGCCACAAATGGACATGTCACTTCAGTCTTTTGTGGCGGCCTTGCCCCTCACAAAATTTATATTTTGTGGCTGAAAAAACCCTCACAAAATTCTTAAAAATTTAACTGGATTTTGTGGCTGCCTAAGCCCTCACAAAATCACAACGTTGTGATTTTGTAAGGGCTTAGGCCGCCACAAAATCCAGTTAAATGTTTAAGAATTTGTGAGGGCTTTTTCAGCCACAAATAAAGACCAATTTCGATTTTTGTATTTGTGAGGGCTTTTTCGGTCACTAATTTGTGAGGGTTTTATTCGGCCACAAAATAGTGTTTTTCTTGTAGTGGCGAGAGTACCAATAGACTAAATATTTTAAAATTTATAAAAGATTTTGACATCATATCTCAACTAAAAACCTTAAGACAATAGGTATAAGAGTCATTACTTTTTTTTAAATAAATCAAAATAATTTAATCTCTATTTGAATCATTGTCAATTAAGTTTTTTATAATAATTAAAAAAGAATAAAGATTAAAAAAAAATAGTTTGGTCTCTACGACATTAATTTCCTTAAATAATTTTTTGTTCAACAATGAGTCGTACACTGTTTACATGATTAAAGAATATATGCTACTTGACTAACTACTATCGTAGTAAGTAATCAAAAATTCAAACATAAAACCATATTAAAAAGTCATTATGTTTCTTCCACTCTTCTCTCATCTGTTAAAATCTCTCTCATTCTCGTGCATTCGTTGAATTATACAAATCTAAAAGTGTCTTTGGTTGGATAAGTTTGAATTATACAAATCAAATTTTCATAGGAGAGAAGAGCAAAATCTTTCATAAAATAATTTTGTTCTTCTTCCATTTTTAGAGGAAAATAGAGGATCAATATAAGTTAAAAATTATTTAAAATTTCTTTCCTTTAATCAAACACAACATTAAAAACCT
>NC_021163.2:37442569-37483012 GCF_000331145.2 Cicer arietinum | reverse complement strand
TTCCCTCCCTTCCTTTGAACCAAACATGTTTTTACCTCTCATTTCTCCCCTCCTCTCCATTAAAATTCATCTATTTTTATTCCGTCTATTGAAACATACATACCATGGCTTTGAGGAAAGACCATGGTTTGAGAAAAGATTTTAACTTATTATTTTCAATGTAATTTTAATTTTTTATCAGTTGTATCATCTAATTAATATTTATGTGCTTCACTCTCAAATTTTTGTTCTTCTACTTTACATTTATGATCATGATATATGATTAATAAGAATAATTTTATAAAACTACTATTATCTTTAATTATTTTATTTATAATATTTTCTTAATCTGTGAAATAATCAAAATGTGACAATTCTTTGAGAGATAAGGCGCAATACTTCTAGAGAACTTATGAACAAAAGGCTCATTTTGTCCCTTTTTTGTTTCAATGTTTTTGTTCAAGAAAAAAAAATTAATAATTTAAAATTTGACTAAGAAGTAAATAAAATCTAATCCATAATTATTTCAATCAAGATTCAAATTCAAAATAAGACCAATTCATTTCATCCTTAAGTCAAGGGTGGACACAAACAAATTTATTTGTGGGGGCAATTTATAACCACAATGGTGTCAAAATAACACAAGAGATTTACCATGTTAGTGTATCTTAATTTTATCACTAAAAGTATACAACTTTCTATATTAGGTCCCATCCAAGGTGAAACAGATTAATTGATTTATTATTAAAGTGTCTTGTTTAACTTATAAAAAAAATTAAGGGGCTGGGCTACTGTAGCATCTAACGTGGGCGCACCCCTGCCTTAACTGACTTCGATTAACTATCAAACAAAAAAAATCAATGTTAGTTCTTGACAAAAACAAAATAATATAAACTAAGAGAGAATGTTCAAATAGCATTTTCTAATGCTTTGGAAATTATGTAGAATGTTTTAAATGAAAAGCAAATATTTTGGAGAAGATTAGCACGAGTCAGGTTGTAGGGGCATCTTCTAATGCCCAAAGGAAGACGAGCTGAAGAAAGATATTGTCCTCCATTTTTAAATATTTATGTTTATGTTCAATCACAATTTATGCAGTTAACTTTATTTTTTTATTAATTTAAAAAATTATCAATCTGATATATATTTTTATTTATTTATTTTAAATTAAAATAATTTAATTTAATATAGTAACTATTTTATTTTATTTATAAATGATTTAAAATTACAATAAATAAATTATTTATTAATTAAATATATTTTTTATTTAGTTAGCTAGTTTATCTATTTTAATTATAATAAATAAATTATTTTAAAAATATTTACCTTATGTTTATAAAAATCATTTTAAATTTTTAAATTATTTTATTTTAAAAATTTAATTACAGTTTTAGTCTCTTTATTATTACCAATTCACATAAATGATCTCTCTATTTTAAATTTTTGTCACTCCCTCGTATTTTTAAATTAAAAAATGACAATTTAACATATTTTTAATAACGTGATGTACCAATTCATATATATGATATAGAATCATCTAGATGCATTAATTATTCATATCTTATTAATTAAATAAAAAATATAAAAAAATTCTGAAGTTAGAAATCTAAATTTTCACGACGTTTTATTCCAATTTTATAGGTGTTAATCCTTTTATATCATTGTATTACATGTTATTTAAAGCATATCACATCATTTTTTAATTAAAAAATTTAAAAAAAAAATCAAAAGTGTCATACTTATAAAATAAGAAAATCAATTTCGTAAATCAATAAAAATAGAAAAATTAAATTACTAAGACACTGTGAAATTAATTAATGGTAGATCTTATAACTTATGTGTGCTTCATATTTTTATACTTTAACTTGACAACGAAAGTTAGGAGATAGAAAATTATTTAAGCAAGGGATTTTACAATTTTATAGATGAGTTGGTGAGTCATATACCTATAAAAAATTGCACTATATATGTAAGTGATGAAGAAAGAAACTTAAGTTTTGATAACACATTTTCTAGCCTTGTAATGTACAGATTCTCTAAAGGATGATGAGGATGATGAAGATGAAATTCCAGAGCGACTAAACTCGGCTTTGTCCTTGTTGAAAGCCTTGTTGACGTCCTCTTTAAGCTCGATGAATCGTGTTCGCTTCACTCGTTGCTCTTCTTGAGTTCCCTTCTTGAGGTAAAACAAGTCTGGAAGGTCATCCTCCATGAACTTATCGAGCACTTCGGAGCAATGAGGAAAGTATCGACGCCCCATCTCGACTGTCATAAATAAGAACACGAAAGTATGTTTTAGAATTGTAATGATAAACTAACTAGCTTGAGAAATATCTGTAGTCATTTTGCATTATATCTTAGTTACTCAAAGTGTTTCCTATTTCCATTTACACTGATAAAATAAACATACATTAGAGAATGCATTATAGAGACATGTGATTTTTCATCTTAGAAAGAGACATTACTAAATAAGAAAGAGATTTTATTAATAATAAATGAGTGCAATTACCTGTTTTCATTAGAGCTTCCATCCTAGAAATAAGTCTCTTGTTTTGCATTATAGGAGTTTCATTGAGATCAACCTCCATTAAGTTTCCATTTGAACCTTTCGATGTTGAAAGACCAGCAAACTCGGATGTTGTCTCCGCACGTGCAATGTCCATAGCTAGTTTAGCTTCCAAAGGGAAGAATAGTCTTGCAAATGCCACTAGAGTTGAATATAACATAACATTCAAAAAGAAGCCAACCATCAAGATTTATTAAGAGAATCAAATAACCAACATTAAGTGCGTGTTTGATTTCACGGTCAGATTGGCAAAATTACAGAGTCACTGTGATAAAACAGGCCTTAAAATGAAAAAATGTTTTTTGAGATCCAGTATGCTGGATCCATGACATATATAGAACACAGGCAATAAGTTAAAGGAATATCATCCATGACATCATACCTCTGTTCTCAAGGTACAAAAGCTTCATGTGGAGATCATCAGCCACTGTTTGGGAAGACACAGAGAGATCTCCAGCCAAAGGATTCCTTCGCATTTCTCTTTCGAGAACATCGATGCATATCCTGTCTTTGTTTGTTTCTTTCCCTTGTTCGGTTTTTGTGTGATAATCTTTCGGCCTTGTCAACCTCCTACAAATACTAACAGCACTCTGACCGTCGAATGTCAAATCCGATGCACAAACCCCATTTGTAAGAAGCGATACTATAATCGAAGGCTCCTTACGCATGGCAGCAACGTGAAGCACTGTGTACCCTCGAGAATTCCGAAGATTGACATTAGCCATACCCAACCCAAGTACTTCGGAAACGACCTTGGGGTCACAGTAGGCTGCTGCATAATGGAGAGCGCCGGCTTCATCTAAAGTAATGTCCGACTCATTTAAAAGAAGTTTAACAAGCTCGACATCATCCGAGTCCAATGCTTTGTGTATTCTCGTGATTCGTTTGAGAGACAAAGCATCCACAACAGGAGCATAGTTTCCACTGTTCTGTTGCTGAAGGTCACGGCGGAACAATTTAACTTTTTCTGAGAGCTCACAAGGTAGCTCTTTCTCGATCGAGATCTGGTTGAGGTCTGATCGTGCCACCCTGTCAACACATAGTGCAACAAGTTGACTCAATTGACAATGGAAAGCAACCATAAGGATTGGGATGACATCTTCCACAAGAGCCTTCCCTACAAAGTTAAGAAGACGTCGCTGCAAAATTTGAAGTGTTACTTAGTTCCTTGATCAGACACAATATGGCTAGTAACTTAGATGTGAAATTAATTTTCAATTTCCCCAAACATACACAAAATAAGATGCAGTATATATATTTTAATCATAGAGTTCAATTTCAAACTCCATCAGAATCAACCAATGCATAAGTATAGATTTTGTTTTAAAAAATGAAGTAATTTATATTGGAGAACTACTACTTGCTAAGATTTTGTTTTGGAAAAGGAAAGCATTTATATTGGTCATTTGAGCACTACTACTTGCTAGATATATGAACCTCCTCCCATGTTCTAAATCATCATACACTATATATAGCACTGACACCTCAGATGGAAGGTGTGTTCAGTGTGTAATGTGTGCCATTGTCTGACACGGCAATAAGATTACATTCAAATATTCAATTACTCCACTTTCTTAAATTATTACCGGCGTCAAGGTGCAAGTGTCAGTCCTTCATAGATCATAAAACCATCTTGTCATGAAACATGCCAATGGCCTAATCAACACTTATTTATTCTAAAATTTAAACTAATATTTCATAATGTAGATAAATGACATAATGACACATAGAAAAATGTTCAAAGTGGAGGTGGTCAAGTAATGGTTAAAATCTTAAAAGGGTTCAGGTAGGTAGAAGCTTCATGAAAATCAAATTTTCGCAAAATATTGTTACAATGGTTCATAATTTAGTTAGAAATTGACAGAATTTCTAAAGCTAGAGAGCTTAATACATGATATTCCAATCCAACCATGGTTTTAAATGGAGGATGCAATTCTGCTGTGGACCTTTATATTGCACTAAAATGAGGGCAAATGCAGTTGACGCAGCTGCAATTGCAGCCAACTCATAACCATGATTCCAACATAAATAACGTGTTGTTCCTTTATGTAATCAAAAATAGAATGTTTACCTGAAAAAGTGAAACCAACTCTGGTATTTGAAAAATGGAAGAAGCATACATCACCTCCACAGCAAAGTTAATTGCAGGTCCACAAGCATCATGAGCACAAACATTACCAACGCATGTAGAAACCTCCATTGGAGAGGGTTTGAGTTTACCACTATAAACATAGCTCAAAAATATGATAAAAGCTTCATATCCAACTTTTCCATATGGCAACAAATCACTCAAACAATACTTCAATTTTCCTTCATTCTTTGACGATCCTTTATCTTTACCTCTCTTGAACAATTCATGGAAAAACTTACTCCTAGAAGCTAAAACACATCGATGAACTCTAACCGGAATACCCTCCACAACAATTTCGGCATCGCTATAATCATTATCAGAATCAATCAAAAGCTGCTCTAAATTAGAGCTAAGCTTACTCAAACTAATAACCTCGAGATTTCGACCGTGATCTGAGGCATTAGAAGAGCATATGTTGTGAGTAATTGAGCCATTTGATAAAGGTGAAGATGATGTAAAGCTTAAAGATGATGAGGGTTCAGATGAATTATGAGCCATTTATTATGAAATTGAGAATCTATGTGAACCTACATAACATAATCTTCTGATATAAAAGTTTTCTCTTATATAGAATCCTAAAATCCTTTACTAATGAGATAAAATACTAAAAACAAAAGCAATTCTATATATAGAAACTAGTATCTATGTAAATGATAAACACCAATTTGAACAAGTGTTTAATGAAAATATCTCACATCACAAAACACATGACATGATGCAACACCTCACCAAATTCCAAGAGTACACATCAACTATCCATCCAAGACAAAATTCCTTATAACATAAAAAACAAAGAAGAAAAAAAACTACAAAGTCCTTAACTTTTTCTCTATTACAAAACCTATAAGCTCTTAGATTAATTGGTATAGCTACAAATTAAGAAGAAGAAGAAGGTGCTTGTTTAAATTTCCAGAGCCACCAAAACAGCATAATCAAACCAAACACAAAATTGATCCAAGATTGAAGAAAATAAATTCAAAATTAAAATAAAAAAACTTTGAAACCCCAGGCTAGAAAACAAAAGAATCAATATTTTTGAAGAGATTGATGAAAATGAGAAAAAGGTTGGAAGTTTGAAAGAAGCATGGAAAACGAGAAAGAAAGAGAATGAAAAAAAGAGGGAAGTCAAAAGGATGAAATTGGAAGAAGAGAAATGAATAGGAAGATGATGAGATGACATCAGAGCATCGTGGAAGTTTCGTATATTGTTTGTTGAGAGAGAAAGAGAGAGATGATGATGACGATGACGGTGGCGTGAGTTACGGGATTTGGATGATGAAATAGATGACGTCAGCGTACCAAGCTGGGGTTTGCTTGCGTTCACAATGCCGTCACTCACTAACTCATCCATCCCCTTATTAACGCTACTTTTACTTTTACTTTTTTTTTTTTTTATGGAAAATGCTAACATTTATGTTAACGTCATCTCTACTTGAAATTGCACGCACTTTCATACATTAATTCATTTCAGATTCAATCCTTCAAATTATATACTAATTTGACAATTGTGACTGTGTCTAATATTGGTATCTTAAGTGGGTTTATGTTGTTTTATATTATTATATTATCTTGGAAATAATTTACTCATTATCTTTTGAAACTGACATTCAGAATAAAACATTTTAAAAGTTTTTGAATTATATTTTCGTCGATCATTGTAAATTTTTTTATTTTCTGTTAGTTGTAATGAAGTATCACGCATTTTTATACATCAAAATTATGTGATACATGATTTGACATATCTTCATCTAATTGTAACGTGCATAAGACCAAAATACATAGAGAAATGAAACCATGATTTGACATATTTTTGCCTCATTGTGATATCATAGAATGGTACCAAAATGACATAGGGAAAATGAAACCAAGTTGAAACCTCTTTTCTTTCCCTCAATGTCATCCATGTATCTCATAGAGGATATAGTCTCAAGATCAGTCACAATCTTCAACTTTACATGCCTTCATATGTAGTGATTTAACATTCATAAACTTGAAATGTAAAATACTTGCATATTGGGGGAATTCGAAATCTTAGTTTTTAGACAAAAGGGTGTTCAATTCTTCACTTGTTTATAGCATTAAAGGTTTAAATGTGGTCAAAAGAGGCTTCTTTATTATATTATTGTTTTGATAAAGTAGTATTGATTATAACTCTAAAAGATACCATATGATGTAAAAGAAAATGGTAAATTTTGGTGTAATGTTATGTTTATGGAGGTGAAAGAAAGGGTGAGGATGGTGGAGGGGGAAGAGAGAAATGGGAAAAAGAAGAAGATTTTCCAAGAATTATTGTGACACCGTGTTTTATTTTTAAACACTAAAACAAATCTTACTCTATTTTATTTATTTATTTCAATTGTGCAAATTTTAAAAATTTACATTAGGTCTAACAATATCAAGTTTGTTGGTAAACAAACTAGCAAGGCTAAATTAGTCCCTTAACTTAATTTCAAGTAACGTTTTAGCCCTTTATTTTTTTTTTTTCCCGACTTGGTCCTTTATTTTAATTTTAAGTGACAATTTGATTTTTTATGTTTTAAAATTTCAACAATGATATCCTTTTTTATACAAAAATTCAAAAAAAAAAAATCAATCAAAACTCATAAAGTTAATTATATTCTTTAATATAATACAAATTTCATCAAATTCGTAACGTAAATCTTCAAATAAACTCATATTTTCATACTTTATTTGATATTATTAAGAATAAAGGACTAAATCGGGAAAAAAAAAAAAAAGATAAAGGACTAAAACGTTACCTGAAATTAAGTTAAGGGACCACGAATGTAATTTAGCCAACTAGCAACCAACGAAAAAGTCGGTGTTATTTCTTTTTAATAATTTTTTTTTTTGAATTTTTAATTAGATTAATTATTTTTTACTAACATGTATTTAAGTAATAATTTTTTGTGCGACCAATATTAAATACGTTAATAAAATTATTAATTAATTCTCTCTTTTAAATAATAAAAATATAAAAATAATATTAATTGTTAATGAATTTAATAATATTATGTCTGTCAAGAAAATTAATAATATTATAATTTTTTTTTAAAATTTTTATGATATGATTAATAGTGTCTTATATTTAGAGACTAATCAAAAGGAATTTGAATGTGTCTCATATACAATTATATATTATTATATTTCGTCAATATTTTATATTTTTGTTTAATTGTATTTTTTTTTCAACTTTCACATGTTCACTATTTTAATTTTTACATTTCTATTAAAAAAATAAATATCTATTGAGGTAAATTGATCAATACTTTTGATATTGCAAATAAAATCTCCTAAAAATTTCATTTTCAACGTTCAAAATTATTATTTTTTGTAATGTAATTAATAACATATAAACAGTCAATTCATTCACATGAATCTATATCATCATATCATATATCTCATCATTTAAAATATATTAAATTATACTTTTTACATTCAAAAATTAAATGAGAAATAAAAATTGATGGAGTTTAAAATAAAAACAATCAATTTCTTAAACAGATAAAAAATAAGAGACTATATCTACAGTTGAACTCGTACTTTTTCCATCATTAACTTTTTTTTTTATAAGCTTCTATCATTAACTCTATTTTTATATATATACTTGGAGCAATAATATTTATTTTTGGGGCCAAAATCGTCATTATAAGGCTAAAAATTCTATGTTGAAATAAAAACTACATCAAATTTGATATACCAAAAAGTTTGATATTATAATATAAGAATTTTTTTTTGAATGTGATAAAATAGAATAATCAAAAGTGAACTTAAATTAATATTAATATTTAAAATATTTAGTTTCAATATTCATATTTTTTTAATGAAAAATATATTATACTGTTTAAGAAAAATTTACACTAAAAGATTAAAGAAATAATATTAGTCCTTAAATTCTAATTTAAACCCAAAATTTTACAGTATAAATTAATTATAATAGAATTTATTATCTATCTTAAAATAAATAAAAAATAATATTAAAGAAAATAACACCGAAAATTTAAGTATCTTATAAGTATAATGATAATTCATTAATCTTTTGATTTTGCGATATCATTATGAGGACAGGAATTATAGATAAAAAAGAAGTCATAAGTGTAATGTCTTGTCCACTTAATTAAGTACCCGTTAAAAAAAATTTAAGTATTGTATTTTTGTACAATTATTATTACTTTACTTAAAAAAAAAAACTTATTATTAGTCACTTTATCTTTAAAAGTATTTTTAGCATCTTATTTTTATCAATTTATAAAATTGGTCTTTTTAATTTCAAATTCAACAGTTTTTATCTCTTTTTTGAATTATTTAATTAAAAATAATAATTTAACATATTTTAAACGATATAATATATGTCACGACAATATTGGATGATTAATATTCATCAATGTACAATAAAGTTCTCCAAAAACTTAAGTTTAAACTTCTAAAATTATTTATTTTTGTAATTTAACTAATAATATATAAACAATAAATACATTTAAGATAGTTTTACATCGTTAGATCATATTATCATTTAAAATATATTAAATTACTATTTTTAATTTAAAAATAAAAAAAAAAATACTAAAACTGTCGAATTTTGAAATAAAGATTAATTATACAAATTAATAAAAATAAAAAGACTAAAATTTTGAACATTTTAATAAATAAAAATTATTACAATATTCATTGGAATGTTCGAAGTTTTAGTCTATTATTAAATTATCAGATCAAGATTTACCAAAAATAGTAATTAATCAAGCCAACATAATTTTTGTCATGTTTCTAATATAGAATAATAGACTCTTTTTTTTACAAAGTTAGAATAATAGACATTGGTGGTCCTCTAAAGGACAAAATAGTATATTTATATATCCTAAAAAATTGATAATAATATATAATATTAAATGGGGATACAGGATAATTTTTTTGATATTTATATATCCTAAAAATATTTATAATAATATATAATATTAAATAAGTGGATCCAACATGATATTCTTAGATTATTTTGTATTTTGGTACAATTCATTGTATTCTATTCGACATGCAATAATTTAAAAATATTTAAGAATGTAACATATCTTTTTGGTCAAAAACAAATAATACAATCATGGAAAATATTATTTATCTTTTCTAAACGTTTTGTTAATTGTTGTTTGATGCATGTAATTTGAATTTTTTTTAATTTTTTTATATATACGGGAGCATTAATTAAATAACTGACCACTACATACACGGCAATATTTGCTGACACGTGATCTCCATTATGACGTTAGCATGGCTAAATTAAATATTCAATCGACTTGCATGGTTGTTGCTTGATTGATGAAAATACTTTTAGTCTACTAGTATTATTATTTTATAGGGCATTCAGTAAAAAAAATAATATATATATTTTAGAGAAGAGTTAGCATGCACCAAATTTTTTTAATTATGTTCTATCAACTAAAATTTATATAAAATGATTGTTGATCTAACCTACCAATTTTATTATAAATACAAAAAACATTATTAAAATCACGCTTCTGATAATATTTTTATTTAATTTTTTAACTATTAGAAACTTCATATCAAAAGAGTACCGTATTTTTTGGAGAACTTAACATCAGCTCAGTGTATATAAACCTAAGAATGATGGTTAGGTCTAGTAGAAAAAACTATGAACAAAGCCTAGTGTTTTGGTTTCATTTCAAAATATGTTATTAAACGTGAATCAAGAAGGGACAATAAAATTAAAGCCCGTGCATTTTACATACATTATGAAATGTGCAAGTTTTAATAGATGAATGAATACAGTTTTATCAATTGTATTAAAAGTCACGCCTACAACACATTTCAGTGTTTCAGTGAAAATAACTAAAAAAATTCAAAATATCCTTAACATATTTATTGTATGTATGCATTTTATGTAATTTACAGTATCTAGGACCTAACAGCTATTTAGAAAATGAAGTCTCCAAGTGATAACATATAACATGTCCTTATCGCCCTCATCTCACAGAAAAATGCCGCATTACTACTGAACCACCCAAGTTCTAGCATATGATTTCGACGAAGAATTCAGATTCTTTAGCTTGGCTTTGGCTGAATCAAGTTGTTCTGCCCAGCACAAATTTTAGGGAGAAAATGTTAGCAGAACTGTTTGGCACCTTAAAGCACATGTTTCTTTTTTTCTAAACAGAAAATGAAAAGAATGTAAAAGGTGAAGAAATCTTACTCTGCTCCATGCTTGTTGCTGTTTGGATAGATGTGCGAAAAAACAAGTTCCCATTTCTCTGATAGACAGTCTACAGCAAGAAAATTAAGTCTTTTATGATTCTTGTCAATCCTATACACAATTATTACAGAGATTCCTCTTTCTTTGTCAAAAAAGAATTGGAGTA
The DNA here is from genome assembly GCF_000331145.2 of Cicer arietinum. Taxonomy (NCBI): domain Eukaryota; kingdom Viridiplantae; phylum Streptophyta; class Magnoliopsida; order Fabales; family Fabaceae; genus Cicer; species Cicer arietinum. Next base: position 37,471,971 of record NC_021163.2, on the reverse strand, counting down.
ATAACAGGGTAAAACTAAGGGAATCCCTTCTTTTTTTGCATATAATAAGTGATAAGTTGTTGTAATAAGCAAGGAGAAAGAATAATAGCATAACAAAATAATGGGAAGTGTAAACATGTACACATGAACAATGATCAGGAAGGTCCTGCTACTAGTTTTATCATTTACTCAGGTCTCATTTGGATAAATAACTTAATTAAAAGCTTAAAACATAAGCACTTATGTATACGATATTTCTATTATAAATGATAAAATCAAATCAAATTGTTTGCATATAATACTTGATAAGTTGTTTTTATAAGCAATCCTGGAGAGCTTATTGAATTAAGCTGAATATAGTTTAAGGACATGTCATAAGTTGTTTTCATAAGCTCTCTCAAATAATTTATCAAGTGTTTATGTCAGTAAATTAGTTCAAATAAATCAATCCAAACAGACCCTAAATCTCGTGCATTTTCATCTTAGTCTCACATAGAATGGCCAAGAGCCACTCCACAAACACATGTGGTTAAAAATATATTAAAGAACCACGGTATAACTTTGAGCTTTTTTTGAAAATAGCTTCTAGTATATTAGTTTTTGTAGCTCATTTTTTCAGAAACTCTCATTTAACTTTGTCATAGGGTATGTTTGGGTCAAAGTTTGCCCAAAGCAATTTTGAATGAGGTTGATTCCATTAAAATTGAGTTTGAGGTGAATTATGTTTGGATGTTTTTACTCTAGAAGAACCCCTCTGGATGTAAAACAATTGTAAACTTTTCAACCTAAACTAAAAAATTACACTGTATCACATCTAATCAAACTAGGGTTTGAAAAATAAAGTAAACTTTGATATAAAATAATGAAATATACCAAAACCAAATTTGATCCCAGAGGAAAACCATTTATCACGTCTCCGACACGCACCATTTATTCAAACATGGATAAACATATACAAGTTGATAAGAACTTTTTCACACAAGTGAAGAACCATAAACTACTATCTATATTAAGACAAATTATATGGTGGACCACTTTGATAGGTGGTCTACCATGGACTAGTACTTAAAAGTCACTACTATGACAACACCCTCAGAAGTATGAGTTAATAGTTCTCCCTGTCTTTAACGGTGATCTGATTGATGTTTGGTTCAACGAATTGAGTTTTGAGGGACAAATTCATCTTCCCTTATTTTTATTAGACTGACATCAATTGAATCATTGTCTCAGCCATAACGACTAAGAGAACTGTTGACTTGTACTACTTCCGAAGAGTGTCGTCGATCATCGTTTTATGGTGGAACACATAAGAATTTGGTCCATGGTAGCATCTGCTCTACATCCATTGTTTTGGTATATAGCTATGCATTTGTACTCTACATTGTACTAATGCCAGGCTAAACAAAGAACAATATTATAATGTAAATATAATAACTCAGAATCATATCATCCATTGACAGAAAAAGTGCTCTCTCTTTGAATATACAAATAATTTTCAAAATTCAAAATCTCCTCCTCATACTCAAGCTTTAAGAGGAACTAGCTATTATTTATTAAATACAACTCAAGCCGGATTGACAACAAAAGAAATAACTTCTGTTTTCTTTCTAAGAAATAGAAAAACTAAGCCAATGAAGTAGTTATTTCTGCATATCGAAAATAACTGTCATTGAACCAAAGCAAAAAAGTGATTGAAGTTTGAACTGAACAGAGGAAAGGAAAATTAAGCATTAAAAACCTAGAGTTTCAAATCCAAGTAATAATTTGGTAAGACAAGAAAGCTTATGAATAAAAAAAAACCTAACCCTATGTATATATATTGAATTGGGAGAATAGCGTGAAAGTGAAAATGAGAAGACTGACTCTGGAAGAAGGAAGGGCGTTGAGTTCGGCTATGGCGACTTCATGACTCCTCAATTCATTCTTCACTATCGAAGCAGCAGCAGACACTGACGCCATACTATACTATTTACCTGTGTCTATCTGGTTTATCATTTTATATAGGTAAAACGTAGAACCACAATTAATTTTTTAGATTTTATGTGAAATATAATTTAAATTTATTAGATTATTTATTTAAATATTAAACATTCAATTATTTATCTTAAATATTTTTTAAATAAATTAAAGGTATATTATAATTAAATTAGTTAAAAATAATTAATTTTGTTTATAATTAACTATCAATATTTAATGTTATTGTTTTAATTGGAAAGAGTATGATAAATAATATTTTACTGATCATACCACATTTAAAAACTAATTGGCAATAACTAGGTAAATTTTTTAAATAAAAACTAAAAAATATCATGTTATATTTAATAGATTAGATATTGTAACCGTGATTAAATGTAATTTAGACATTATTCCGATGAATTGAAGATATAAACTTTTTTTTTTTTTGAATAATTGCATATTTAACTAAGTAGGGCTTTTGGTAACAAATTTTTAACAAAAATGAAGTAAAAATAAAAGTTAGTTCTATAATATAAAAAGCACAATTAATTTGACATTAAAAGAAAAAAGATAAAACTTTAAATTTTAAATTAAATTAAAAGACATTTGATGTAGTTTTATCTATATATTTTTTTATAAATAGAAGTTCATGTGAGTTTGGTCTCATAAGTTCAAAAAGTAATGACTTAGATAGTTATATAAAATTTACCAATGTAGTTCTCATATTGTTGGCGAGTGTTGAACACTTAAACTCACACCATATTTTTGTAAAGTATGAGTAATATTCTTATCAATTAAATCAATCTATATTGGCAGTACTCTTTATATGTTAATCTATATAGACAATACTATGTTGATTCACTTGCTAAGATCAATATATATATAACTTATAGATTATTTAGCATAATAAATTATATCAAAATTATTCATGGAATCAATGTTCGTCGATAAACTATATATATATATATATAGACTATCAAAGGAAATATTAGTTTTCTTTTTTTGTGTTTTTTTCTTGTCAATTTTATTTTTTATTTAAAAAATTTTATTCTTCTTTATTTGATTTTTTTTACTAATTCTTTATTTAATTAAATAATTAAATTAATAAAATGAGATTAAAAGACATGTATTCTCAGTAAAAATCTATTTTACGCTAACAATCATGCATTTCTAAAGTGCAAGTAGTTTTATTGTATCCTAGCTATTCAACTAATTCTCAAGTATTAGAGAATCTTTTTAGGGAGTGATTTTTGGTGTCAGGAGATCAACATTCAATTTAGGATTCTTGATAACATGTGTCGACCCACATTGAATATTTATGATAAAATGATGACATATATTCCATTATATTTTAAATTTAAATATCTCCTCCAAATGGTTAATAAGTTCTATCTAATGTATTAGTTTCATCAAATGACGACATTGTGGATATTATAGTTTTAAATTGTGATTACAATTACGGTTACGTTGCAAACTTTTAGGATTCTTGATAACATGTGTCGACCCACATTGGACATTTATGATAAAACGATGACATATATTCCATTATATTTTTAATTTAAATATCTCCTCCAAATGGTTAATAAGTTCTATCTAATGTATTAGTTTCATCAAATGAGACATTGTGGATATTATAGTTTTAAAGTGTGATTACAATTACGGTTACGTTGTAAACTTTTATATCGAAGAAAAATATGGGAAAATTTAGCCGATATAACTGTAATTGCGATTGTGTTACCGTTGTAGAGACTTCAAAATCTACAATATTGTAGCCACAATTGCAATTACAGACCACAATTTAAAACTATGGTGGATATACTTTCAAAGACACTATGGTGCTAATATTTGTTTTATCAGCATCGTACTAAGAGATAATCATTTAAAGTGTAAAATAAGAAAATTAATAATTGATTATGATGTATCAACAATTTCTACCTTTGATTTGTTATCTATAATTCTAAATTGTGAAATCCTTCTAAAGTATTTGACTTAATGCCTAGTATTAAGTTAGTGTAGACTATTCTCTTTATTGTTGGGATACACCATCACTCTCAATTATCAATTCTTGGTCAATGGTGAGCTCTTGTCCGTCATTTCTTAGCAGAAAAAATCACATGAAAAAATGCTACCCACCACTTTAGGTCTCTTTCGGACTAAGAATGCTACCCACCACTTCCTTACAATCAAGCTCAAATATGACATGTTCGTACCACAAAGGTCTCAAAACTCATTGCAAAGTCGGTAGCGAACCCAAAGCATCGCCTTCTATGATGAGGTGAAAATTAAAAACAGAACACAAAATCATATAGAGGGAAAATAAAAATGGAACACTGAATCCTATTTTTCCATGTTGAATGTCTATTTGATAATACACAACAGCTACTTTTATGCACATAGTAAAGTTTTAGTCAAACATACACAATAGACAATATAATACAAAATATTCCTAGAACTGAACGAATACAAGAAAAATTTAAATGTCAACGCATTTAACTCCCAAGAAAACAAATGCATCGACGGCACAGACCAACAAAACATTTTTCAATGACCAAGTTTAGAGATAGCCACAATATTGGAATTGAGCTTGACACGCTCTGGGCTTGTTACAGTTGAACTTGACCCTCACTGCATTGCCTCTTGAAATTCAAGGCCTCATCTGCCAGAAACTCACTATAGAAACAATTCATATTAATTAGCCATACAATGTTGGGACAAGGAAATAATAGATAATGCATAATGGCACAAATCAAGCAACTAATGCAAAACACTCACCAAATTCGCTCAGCCATCAGTGACTGTTCCCATCTCGGACTCCATGGATAATCAGACGTAAGACGTGACTTGATAGGTGCCATTTGTGAAGTAAAATGCTACAAAATAACATGAAAAAAACCTCACTGGTAAATTGTAGGAAATAACTTCAACCTGAGTTGATAGCATATATTATAGCTTTAAAAAAGATCTATTGTCAAAATAAAAAATATGCAGAACATCCCACTATGATGAAGGATAGCCATAGGTAAGATTTTAGAACACAAGAGTTTGGGTACATGGTGTGCTTTAGAATAGTAAGGTAATAACTAGTATTGTACATCATGATAAACTCCAATATTTACATTTGATTCCACAATCTTGCTTTGAAGATCATCAAATGTATCAAAACAATTTGTGAGAAGCGAAGAATAATCACTTACTTTATCAGCTAAAAAAGAACATTACATGCTAAAGGTTCGAAGTACAGTACTTCTTTTGATGAAAGAGAGCATGACAGTTTCTTGATCTAAATCACATTGATACTTTCAAGCTTGAGTTTATACTTCAAGTAAACATATCAGTACATCAACCATCACTCAGAAATCTAAAGAGTATCTACCGCTTCCTCACTGTCTCCAACAAAAGACTACATAAAATAAAAACTAAACCATACAATCATATTGATATGACAAGACTTACAAACAATAACTATGTTTTTGAAAAAATTCAGTCTTGACAATTGGCGCTTTGCAACAACATCAATAAATTCCACTATAAGGAACTTATTTATTGTTTATTTGTTGCCTACATTGCTGAACGGTAAATACTGCTCGATCTAAAACTATTAAACAAAATTTGTCAGACAGTGGAAACAAATGTAACCTGTGAACTTTGAAGCATAATAGCCGGCTGTTGCTTTGGAAACTGAGCTGGAATTAGGAAGTGTACCTAAATAAGTAAAATTGTCAGAACTTTGGTCAAGTGCATAGATCTGACAACTAGTGAAACCTATGAAATGAAGAAAAATATCCAATACAAGATGTCAGCATCAGCCTTGGAACATAAAACTACTTGGAAGACTAAATTTAACCATACAATTATCTCTGTACTACTTGTTGGAATTCCAACCCAGAAACACTGATTATAATAATACAATTTGGCATAAATGATACTCTCAGAGTTTGAGAGTAATTACGTCTGGGTTCTCCATTGTTTGCAAATACTAAATGCAATCCCCTTCCTATTAGGGTGTATTGGAAAGCAAAGAGTAAAGTGTAATTGCAAATTTCTAACACACATCCTACTTCTATCCTTCTCTCTCCCTAGTGAATTTTCATGGTTTTACCAAGAATCCATGACTTAGCAACATGTTTCTATCAACAAACCAGAAATTATAAATTAGGGATTTGACGACTGGATTAATGAATTCTGATTCCTGAGCATCCAACCACCAAAGTTGAACGAGTTTCCATGTCCTACTAGTAGTAGGACAGCCTCTCATTTTATAGGGAATCTATGATTGTGATCAATATAATACTCCTATCTAGCATAGTGCACCACGCTACTGTCTCTTTAGAAAAATTATATATTGACCATAAAAACAAAAGGAAAAAAATAGACAACAAAATATTCTTTTTGCCTAAAAAGCAAAAAATTGTTAATGTCCTTGCATTCTAATTTCTATTCCCTAAAACAGGTATATGATTGCAATTCCAATACTGCAGTAGTCAAAGACATCATCAGACCCTTAGAAAAACGAAAAATACTTAAACACACTTGACTTCCTAGTTCCTATGTTATAGCCATAAGTCAGAATGTGGGTCAACTGTTGGATCAAACAGAAAATAAGCCTAAAATATAGCTTGTGTGCTCTAGGAGAAATAAGAAAATAAATGGTCAGAGTTAATATTCCAAAAAGAAAAAAAAAAGTAACGAGTGTCAAATATTACCAGAAATGTAAAAACTCCGGAAGCCGACAGAAAAGTTGCCTTTCTGCAAAAGACCTAGAAACAGGGAAATCATTAATTAGCAATTAACATGGAAACAAAGAATTCACAGCAATTTGAGAATAAGTGTCAAGGGTAGATACAGGATCAGCTTCAACTGGCCTTCCTAATGGAACAGCCAACGCTTCAATGAAGTGCCTTCTAACATCAATTAATGATACGGCTTCGAGGACCTAAGTTCATAGTATATTTATATTAATTTGAACAAAAAAGAATAATGTTCTTGAAGCACTAGAAAGTGCATATTAAATTAATAGACAACACGGTAAAGATAATTTCAGCTAACCTGTTTCTCAAGATATTCTTCCAGATTTGGAAGATATTCTGCCAAGCACCTTTGCATAATAGATCAACAACAAAAGCAGACATGCTATCAAAAACTATCCCAACCTTGTAAATGTATTTTTTTAGGACAAATAGAATAATCAAGCTTCGAAAAGCTTACATCCCATCCAACCAAGAAGGCAGCTTGACATCATCAATGGAAAATAGGGTTTTCAACTCAGAAGAAGATACTAACTTCAGGCGAGGAGCTGAAGTGGAAGGCATATACTTTCTCCCAACAGGATATATAACCTATGTTTAACATATCATAAGTAGTTTGTTTTGAAAGCAAGTGAAAAATTCAAAAGAATCTTAAAGAGAAAGGAAACAACTTGTAAGTATATCTTCTGGGATTGTCTCCATGGACAGCCAGCAACCATCTTGTTTATGTTCATGTCCAGTAGGGGCACAGCAAATTTAACCTCCTCTGACTACACTAAAATGTAACATCGAAGAAATCAATAATATTGTTCAGAGGCTACATTTATTTGCCCAACCATCCACGAATAGATCATAGAAATATCAGCGCATCTTTTCTGAAGATATACCTTGTCAGCACAAGAACTCATATGCATTTCTAGTCCCTGCAGCAAACGTTTTAAATTAAATTAAAGGCCAATCTTACCTACTAAACAAAGTTAGATCCAAAATTCAAAGTTCAAACATGTGCTTTCCAATTCACAGCCAGAGGTGGAAAGGCACACACTGGCACATGCTAATCCACAGTCAGATGTGCTTTTCATCCTTCAACGAAATTTTACACTAGTTTTGTGAAATTTTACACGTTTTTCTATTTTTCCAAACCCGTGTATGTTTTTTTAAGCACAAAAAATAACTACTATATATAACACAACGATCCAAAGTGGGTGCATGTCAAACTCTCATTAATTGGTTTCCTGCTTAAATGCTTTTTCAGTTCTTCAACGAAATTTGATGCTAGTTCAGTGATTTTTCCCAAGTAATGTAAACGCAGGTAGTTGACAAGTAAGGCAATGAGTTAAAAAAATATTTGAAAAAGAAATTACCTCTCTTGAAACAATAGTGCTGACTTCAAATTTCAACCGATCATCATCGACTTCTCCAACACGCTTCCCTTGATACAGCACATATTGATCCCTATAAAACATCAATGCAAAATCACCATATATATATTCATTTACCCAAACCACAAAAAGGCCTATTTGAATCAGCATATTTGAGCTTATATATTGGTATAAGCACTTGTGAACTGATTAGAAATGCTTGTGGAAACAACTTATGACATATCCATAGGCTGTTTTCAGCTTATTTCATTAACTCTGAGATAATTTATGAAAACAGCTCGTAGCATATTTGAAATCAGGAGAGTAACAAATGAAAGAACTTTTATAACTAGAAAGTGAAAACAATCATTCTTAGTCATTGATCAAATCATGAATGACTAAAATTAGAACAAAAAGTCATGTGACCTTTGTAAGTGGTCATGTGACACTTAAATAACATTCAATCATGACCATCATGCATAGTTGTATGGTTCAGATTTAGTCCTCTCACCCTCTCATATTAAAACTTCTCTCACTTGGTAGGTCCCAATATAAAATCATTTTAACTTACCTTTTGTTATGGAAATAACTACATAAGCCTTTATACTATAATATAAGCTCTAAATAAATTATTAAGTTGTTTATCCATCCTAACAGGACAAGTGTAGTCACCTCAAGTATTGAATAAGAGTCAAGAGACGCGTGGGGTCTTTGTAATTCCAATCAGATAGTAAAGAGTTGTTATTAGGTTCAACAGATTGAGTCATATGAAATGGATGAAAATGTTCATCTTCAGGGCCGAAAATAACATCAGGTGCAGTTGTAGGAGATTCAACATCGTATACAATAGCCCCTGAAACAGAGAAAAATAGAAAACCCTAAGCTACGATGAATGAATGAATGAATGAATGAATGAATGATGAAAGAAAAATGGATACATTTGATGAAGTCTAAGCAGTAGGGAATGAGGAGAGTGAAGCGATCGGTGATGCCGGAATTGTATTTGTCACTGGACCACATGTGATCAACTTGCAAACCCTATAAATATGTGTTATGTGAGTGATTGAGAAATGGAAATGATGGAAAGAATGAAAGAGCGAATGTTGTGTTGACTGTTGACCGACCTTGAGGGTGAGACGGGAGTTAGAGAGGAGGTGACTCAGTTGACCGCCGATGAAAGGAGGGATGTTTTCGGTGCCTGCGCCCATCTTTCTGATTCTACCTTTCTTCTCTTCTCTTCTCCTCTCTCTTCTAGCTCGCTATTTCTGCATCAGTTACCACCCGCACCTTTTCTTTTATCAACTTACCATTCACACAATAATTATATTTTATTGCACTTTTGGGGAAATTTTGTACTATTCTGTTTCACTTTCTGGAGTCACTAATCTGCATCTCCAAAATATGATCACGTAAAATAATGTTTTGTCTTTTAAGTTTTAACTTTATTTTATTATCTCTTTTAAAATGAAATAAAAATAGGTTTTATTTTTTATAAATGTTATATGTATATTATTATTATTTAATTATGTATGTCAATTTTATTCTAAATAATATATATTGTATTTTAATAAATTAAAAATATATGCTTTCTTATTTATATATTTTAAACGTATTTTTGAAATTTTAGTGGATGGGTCGCATTTAGGGATGCAACCCCCACTCTCAATTTTATTTATATCATTTAATGATAAAAAATATTAATAAAAAATATTATTTATTTATTAATAACTTAATTTAATTGATTAAAATCAGTAACAAAATACATAAAAAAGTTATAAAATTTGAATAAATGTGTCAATAATATTTTTTATTATAACCGAGTATTTATATAGTCTGTGTTTTTTTTTTGGTAATTTATCTCTAATATTCATTTTGATTTTAATACAAATATTATTTTAAAGAATTTATAAAAGAAAAAGATAACTTTTACTAACTCCTCTAAAAATTTGAATGCTTATGGATGGTTAATGGATTAGAGTGACTTAGGTCATGATATCAACAACTCCTCTAACGAAAAAACTAACAATTAAGAACTAACATTAACTAATTTTTTTTTAAAAAAATGAATGCATATTTTCAAACATAAATGACTCTACATTAAACTCAATTTTAAAATAGGAGTTTATTTAAAAGTACTTTTAGCCACATGAAACTAAATACACATTAGTCTTATAATTACACTGACGTGGCAAAGCAAAAAGCTGTCGAAGGTTTTCATGCTTTCTTTCAAGAGGAAATATCTTGTGATGTAGAGGAAGCAACTGAACATGAATTGAGTTAAAGTACAATAACTGTTCTTTCAGTCATTGCTAGTAGCTAATTTCATTTGATGATATGCTCTACTAAGCTTCAAAATTCAAGAAAGCCTAAAATCAAGAGCAGCCAATACTACTCAAAGACATGAAAAAGCTCAAAGACCAAAGATGCAGTATTGAAATGTTTGACCAAATAGATATCATAAAACTCCAAAGCAAGATGTAAATTTTAGAGCAATATGACTGACCAGCAAACAATAAAAGTGGACTTTTACTAGCTAGCTAATGAACTCTTTAGCTAGTAATAATATAATCAAAAGAAAACCAGATTATTTGAAAGTCAAGGGAACATAAAGTAGTGGAAGTATTTGGATAATATCACTGAAAAAACTATGATATGCAGTCATCAACTATCAGTGTGTTGTCAATTATGAATCTCAGAAAATAGTGTTTTGTTCAATTTCATCTGCGCTTCAGTGTCTTAATGCCGCTAGTTAACCACATTTTGTACTAAATAGCATATTGCACTACCATAGTGTTTTTGTTTGAATTCTGCTATGTTATAATGGTGTAAATAGCTGCTGTTTGACAACATTGACATTTAAGAGAAATTCGGCTTCACAATTTATAGGTGAACAATATGAAAGTGGAAATAAATATGAATGGAACAAACATAAGATATAGTCACTAGAAGTTCAACACACAAGTGAATCCTATTAGCTTGCTGATGCAGTAAAACAACATTGAGGTTAACCAATAGAGTAAACCTCGATTTAGTCCCTCAAGTATCACTCACTATCCAATTTCGTTTCTAAACTATATGAAAATAATAGATATTCCTAAAACTATATAAAATCTGTCATGTTAGTCCCTAAACCATATAAAATTGTCAATATAAGGAACTAAATTAATGGTTCACTCAAATCAATATATTGCAGTTTCTTTTAATCTGCCTCATCTATTTAAAATAAATCAAGCAAGAAGGAATTATATGCATGAAAATAAACCAAATAACCAAAAAAAATGCTTAGAAACATCAATACTAGAAAAATCACAGCAATAGTTCAAAAGAAACCAGAATGGAAGATCTAATTTAATGTCTAAATCTAAACATGACTAAAACTATAACTCAAATAATCAAAAACAGTTTTCATCTTCTTTCTAACATTTCCCCTATTTTTTTCCCCCTTCTATTGCTCTAACTACTCTTTTCACCTTCAATTTTCGGTGCTTTCTTTGCAGCTGTAGCTTGTGAATAAAGAAAAGTCCCAAGTATGGCAATGGCAGATCCAAGTCCATTAAGCGGTCGAACCGGATTTCTAAACACCAAAACTGAAGACACAATCACCACAACTCTCTTCATTGTGTTTCCAACAGAGAAACTTAATGGACTAATTTCATCCAATGCTTGGTAAGATGATTGGTTATAAAGATGATAAAACACACCAGAAACCAAAACCCAAATATACAAAGTTGAAGGTTTTCCAATAGCTTCAAGTGCTTTGTAATACCCAGGAATCCATTGAGACCCTTCTACAAATATAGCTACTGGAAAAAGATACAACAATGAAAGTATAGTAATCACACCATATAAGTTCAATCCATTAACTTCCTTGAAATTTTGCAAACTTCTTTTGGAATAAATGTTTCTCAATACAAAACCAACATTGCTAATAAGAGCACACCATAGTCCTTGAACATTGAAAGAAACTTCAGTAACAGCAGCCAAAGAACAACCAAGAACAATAGGTAAAATTGAAAGCCAAACCTTTATAGGATATTTATCACCAAGGAAAGAAGAGAATATGACAGAAAAAACTGGTTCTGCAGATTTGATAACATGTGTGAATGAAACAGCAACTTTTGAGAATGAAACACAAGCTGAAATGTGACCTATTGTGTGAAACAAAGCAGGTCCAAGTAGAGCAAGAATGAAAGATTTTGAGATTTTTGGAAAAGGTTGAAGCTTTAAAGACCAAAGAGAAAGCATCCAAATGGAACCAACAAAGAGCTGAAAAGATGCAAGAAGCCATGGGAAAGGGAAAAAGTTCAAAACTTTCTTGTTGTAAATGTTGAAAACAATGTTTTGAAAGTACCAAAATCCAAAAACTAAAGCAAGTTTGAGATTTATGCTTTTGGGACTAGTAATGGGTGCTGAACTTTCTCCTTCAGGATTGCTATCAGATACAGCTTTGAAAATTTGGTTTCTGGGTTTTGTTGAGAACTCAAAAGGGTGTAAGAATCTGTTAAAATATCTTGAATTTGTGGTTAAATTTTGGATCTGAGATGTGGGTGTGACAGAAAGTTTGGAACTTTTGAGATGTGATTCATGATGAGACCTGTTGATGAGAAGATTTGGTTTGAGAATTGGAGATGCATTAATGGAAAAATTGTGATTTGGTTTTGTGAAAGTGACAGAAGATGATGATGGAAAAATATTCAAAGATAACATTTTTTTTGTTTAGTTTGTGTGGTTGTTCTTGATGAAGCCAGAAATAACTGAGACAATGGGAAACGAAAATGAAAAGTAAATAGATTTCTCAGAAGGATAATAAGAAGACAGATTTTGGAGCTTTAAGAGGCTTCAAAATGGGGATTGAATTTGTGAAGTAGTTTGATTTGAAAGAACACAGATGAACATTAAAACAGCACCTTAAACTAAACCTAGTACAGACCTAAAGGTACGATTTTGTCCCTAAACGTTCGATATCAATTTTCCTAAAAAAAACTATTAAATCTGGTTTAAAGTCATTTTGTCAACCGAAAAAAAATTAACTTCTAGTTTATAAGTTATAATAACGTATATTTACATGAATTTATAATTTATAACATTTTTTACAAACTATTTTAAATAATTTTTGAATTTATAACTTGTATTTATTTATTTTTTAATTTTACTCTTATTATTATTTTAAATTTTATTTATCTTTTATAATTTATTTATTATAATTTTAAATTAATCAACTAGCTATTTCTATAAATAATTTAAAATAAATAAACTAAATAAATAAATATTTTAAAATGATTTAAGAATATAATAATTTACAATAAATAGTTTTAAATAAATAAGCAAACTATAAATAAAGTCTTGGTACAAAAATTAATACAGTTAGAAAGTCTTCATAAATAATTTTAAACATTAATTAACATAAAATTAATTATTAATTAAGAATATCATTTTATATTTTAAACCGATCGAACCTTTAACATTACCAAACACTTCCAATTAATTTATTTGTTCATCATATATCATTTATCAACTAATTTTTACCAAACAAATCCTAAATTAAATTAACTTCTATTTTTTTACTGGAACCGAACTAACTTGTTTAATGTTTACGACTTGTCACAAACTTGAGTCAAAAGCAAAACTTCTCACAAACACTAAATATAGGAAGTAGGAGATTATTCGAAGTTGCCTCCAGCCTCCAATAATAATTAACAGAGACAAACTACTATTGTATATCCAAATACTCAACTTTGTATAGCAAAACCACTTCCACTCTACATTGACTTTTTTTGTTCTTCTCTATCAACACAACACTGCTATTCTCTACATTGGCTAAGGTTGAGTAACTGATGTAATTACCATTAGCACTCATGGTGATTGGTGAAGGATTATGCTGGACACTGGGTAGTGAATTCGTGGTGCGTGAACAATAATTGTAAAATAAAAGTGAAAAAAATAGGTTAACTTATTTAAGAGGATAACAGGGTAAGGGGTTGAAAGAAATTGATGACATGGTACAATAAACTAGAGTGTGTTCAAAAAAATGTGAGACAGTGTCCTTAATTTCTCAAAGAAAAGAGACCTTTTTCCATCCCACATATACTTCAAAATTATACATAAAAAGAAATACATTTCTTTTTACCCTCCAAGTGTTCTCAAATAAAAAGTATCTTACATTGATTCCAAACAATTCCCATGAGGTTCAAACACCCCTGTTTCACAATATTGAAATACAACCTTTCAGTAACAAAAAATAAGTTGTATTTATAAAATCAATATAGTTGTAGCTTTATTTTTATTTATCATTTTCCAAATAATATGATTGATTCTACAAGGCCCAAACCAAACTAACTGGAGATTCACACAAGACACGATTTGCATGTGAGAAAATAGACGTCAATTGCTAATCCGTCCTCTCAATGTTTACTCACATGTTTAAAAAATACTATCAAATTAGAGTATCCGATAGTCGATAGTGTATATAGTAAATCACCGTATTTTTTGGGGTGGGATGAACCTCTTCCAAAATAGACCATCCAATTAAATAGTAGAAAAACTTTTCACACCCTTTAACATTGTTTGGATGTATACATTAAAAATAACAATAATAATAATTTTGTCATCCAAAAGTACATTTCTAGACAATTTATGTTGTACAGAAATACACTTCTAGAAATATATTAGGTTTTATAGTAAAGATGACAAGGCCCAAAAAATAAGAAGTTCAAATGATGCACTTAACAAAATCTTTTGACCTATACTCAACAGAATACATTCTTCATTGTAAAATCATACTTTTATATAAGAGTAATCGCAGCTAACCAGAATAGTATATAGATTACAACATAAGGCTGTTCAGAATTTTTCTGATATTTTTATCAACTATCTTCGTCTACAAGGATAACCGAATCATTGCCAACCCCAATGTCCATAAGAGATGACGCATCATTGTCAAGCGACAAGGGCAATGGAGATCCCTGAAAATTCAAATGTATGTAACAAATAGTTTCAATCACAAGTTTGTTTCTCAGCATATCAATTTGAATTTTTTTGCATCAAATCATTTTAAAGATTGTCACAAGGTGTTACTTTTCTTCAATAAAATTTGAAGTAGGCAATCACTATAAAATAATTAAATAACATAGTTTATTCTTAAAATAGAAACAAACCTCTTCTTGAAGAAATAAGTTTAGCTTCATGGACTTCAGCTTAAAAAAGCTTTCGCAGAGAAATTTTAGCTTACCAACCTGAGAATAACAAAGTAATCAGAAGGATTGCAGTGTTGTCAATGGTGAATAGTGGAAAATAGCGATTTATTCAAATTTTGCTACACTACAGTGTTATAGTTGCTAATTGACAGCATCTTGTACTAAATTGTGTATCATGGAACAACAGTGATTTGTTCAAATTTTGATATGCTATAGAGCTATAGTGCGGCTATTTGACAAACACCGAAGGATTGTTTAAAAGTCTGGATACATTCAACATTATATTACTAGAAAGGTATTGATATTTAACTGTAGTTGATGCTGGCAGCTTCTTTGTCAATGGTGGTTTCTCACCCATGGATGCTCCAACACACTTCAGAGTGATAGCTGCATAAATCTCTATTCAAGTTAATTAAGCCATTGCAAGTTCAGAAACAGAAGCTGATGCACAAAATTAACATCCATACATAAGAATCCTGAGCTGATTGCTTGTGGGCCAGTAGCTCTAGTTGACAGCTTTTGATCCTCAATTCCGTAAAAATTCTTAAGCTCGGAAAACCTGTTAATGAAGTGCATCAGTACATCAGCAAAACAATTGTAATACGAGGTAGAAATTGCTTGATATTCCCATCAGATTCTAGTTTCAATTTTCAAAATCATTTTCAAAATGAAAATAGCCTCAACATTCAGGTCCATCTGATGGTGCAATAGACAGAAAATATATGCTGCAACTGGAGAAGAGAAGAGTAAAGACGGAAACCCCATAAACTCAATGGAAGGAACCTCAAAACACTAAACCCACTTTTACATGCACAACTAATCAGCGCAAGACAAATACTTTCAGCAAGAACGTAAGGTGTGAAACCTAGGTTTTCATTTTTCCTCTTAATTCTATGATTCCTACTGATTGAATTCCCAATCAGACTAGTTCACTTGACCCAACATCTTAAAAAAATCGCAAACACCTTGAACCATTCTTATATCTTTGCTCTCTTAGTCAGTGGAGATATAAGTTTGGCTTGGTGGTTGAAGTGTGAGAGTTAAGGACTCAAGTGATAAGGAGGGAGATTGTTGAATCCTCACCTCAAACATAATACTAACTATCCTAATATTTGTCATTCAAAAGAAAAAAACAAACATTCTATTAGTCAGAACTCGGAGTTATTGATTTCTGAACAGCATTTTCATCCATCTTTCTCTAGCCATCACAAATTCACAACACATACTAAACATCGATATCAGAGCAAAGGTCCCAACAACCACTCACTTGCATGAATTTACCTGGGGTGCTGTTTGATTTCTTCAGGACTAACATGCAACTTTGAGACCACAAGCCGAACATACCTGCATAAAAATTATAAATAAACACAAGATAAAAGATGTTACTCACATTGAATGCCAATAAGATGTGAACCTTTAATTGAATAAGCAACTACAAGATAAGATGTTAGGAAAAAAACACACATCTTATGTATGAAGATAGATATAATGCAAGAGTCTAATGACCAGTCCCTAAAGAGGATAACCACAAATGTATTACTTCATAACAGTAAATGGGAGAAATAGATTGAATTATTTCTTTCACAACAATCCTTGATTTAAAAATTATTTATTTGCTTCAGCCAATAAATCAAACATCTGTTGTGGCATGCCCAGAGAGCGGAAGACTTCAAAAGTTTCATAGGTCACTGTTTTCAATTCAGGCAGCACGGGGATTGGTACAGGAATCTGGAACTTGATCGTAGCAACTACCAAGGTTATGAAAGCTGCAACTTGGGTTTTTAGAAGGGTTCTGACTTCTGACACAACTTACATGAGTGGGTTCAATCAAAGTTATGCCTTATTCCGTCCATTCTAAAAGAGGTCACTATGTCCAATGGTATGACAAGGAAAGGAATCAATTTCGCTGAATTGTGCAGGGTGGTAAACAAGTCACCTCTCCAATGAGGAAAATTATGCAGTTCAAAGTCACATTATATACAAGAACTAAATTGATCAGAAAAAACGGGAGCAACACAAAAATCTAGTATTTTAAAGTTAAGGGTACTACTAAAAAACTGTAAGGTAAAATCCTTGACATACAATACACTAAATAGATTATTATAATTTTATAAAGGAGGTTTCAGTTGCTTAATGCGTATTTGTAGCACATAGTTTTAAGAAGAATGTACCTAATCTCAGAGTCCTTCCTTTCACGAGAGGTAATCTGAAAGGTTAATTAGATGTAAATGCATTAAATTTGGTAAAAGAATATATTAAAGGTACAAATAAGCAATAGAGAGATCTTTCATTATACCTCACTCCCATTCAATATCTGAATTTTTGCTAATCGAGCAATCAAACCAAATCTTGGAACCCCCCCTCGCGTAGCATCGGTTATTGGGTTCCCAGAAAGTCTGATATCCTTAATTGTTATAAAACATATATAATTAGAATAGAAGCTAGCTACCATAAGTAAGAATTTTCTCTTAGCAAAATAAAATAGTAAAAAGAAAAACAGAGGAGAGAATAAGAGAAACAAAGGAAATGATAGTCCCCTGCAATGATACAGGGAAACAAGTTGTGCAAAACAGACTATTTACTTTCTCAGAGAAAACGTGTAATTGTAAAGATCCTCTGCTAAAACAGATAACTACTTTTTGAAAGGAAATCTGCAAAGTTCCTCTGCTTCAGCATATGTAGCACAAAAGACAGACAGAGAGAGTCACTCATTGTCAAGTAGAGTACACTTAAGGATGTGGCTTAGTACTGTTCGTGTGTGATAAAAGTGTTTTCAACTATTTTTGGAATTATGGTGCTTAGTAATGGAATTTTCAAAGAGGTTTCAATGTTAGATATTCAGAGGGATCAGAAAGCTACGGTTTCTTTGTATGTCTTTCTATCAAATCCTGGTTATCATTTCTATTTTTTCTCTTTAAGAGGGCATCCAATCCATTTCCATTGTAGTTTAGTATTCTCTAATATAAAGTATAGTGAAGTAACAAGTTATGCATAAACATCAATAAATGCCTTTTCTTATTCTCAATAAAATTGCTAAACTAGAAGAAAAACTGCATGCAGAAATTCAGGTCGGGCAAAAATGATAAAATGTGAATTGTAGTGAGTACTATACAACCAAAAAATTATCCAGGAAGCAGGAGAGCTAATAATTCAATCAAACGATAAGGAATGTATCATATAGAAGACCTGCACACTTAGTTAAGTGGAGCTACAAATAATTTTGAATTGCCTCCCCAATATACCATTTTGAAATGGATTATTATTTGATATAACAGTCCATGGTCCTGGACTCGTTGTAACAGATACAAAACAGCATCCATAGAATTAAAATAAATAGCCAAACATAATACATAGTTACATACTTCACAGTATAAACCTTACCACCAAGTTAGGAAACAAGTTTAATGAGTCAACAGAGGCTAGATCACTAATGTTGTTGTCACCTGAATGATAATTGAAATACTTAAAAGTCAGCTGATAGCCAGAATTTACATTTTATTTCAGTAAGATGATTCTTGTCAAGAGAATAAAATTAAATTACCCAAAAGAAGGCAGCGCAAATTTTGAAAGGGCTTATAGCATGCAACTTCTGATTCACAATACTGCCGACCATTATCAGGATAAAAGAGAGAACTCAAACAATTCTTGTTCAAATAAAGCTGCTCCAAACTGAAACAAAACATATTAATTTCAAAAGTTTATTAATTCAACGGACTTTAAAAAAGCAAATCTAACCAAAAGCAGAGGCATTTTTTTAGGGAAGGAAAATTATAGACAAGAAAATAACTGAATAACAGTTCTAAGATACAATTACTACTTCTAGTGATACAGATACAACATGTGATTTGACCAAATTTCACTTGAATTATACACCTAAAGTATCATGCTGAAGTTGAACACTTGCAATAAGTGGTTAACAGAAATGATAACTGGGTAACTAAAATGTGATATTGTTATTAGATTAAGTAGTGAGAAGAAAATTTATGTTCAATCCACATGGAAGCAGATTTTATATTGAAGTCAGATGCGATTAAAAGTTAAAATGGCATCATTCTAAACTAAAGTATGTTTGTAGAACTAGACAAAATTTTGTCTTTACCAACCATCTTAGCTGAGAAAGCTTCATGATTTCACTCCATTCAGCTATACAATTATCTTCCAAATTCAACAGCCGCAGAGAATCAAATCCCTGAACCATAGAGGATGACACAGGCTGAATAGAAAAAGGAAAATTAGATGGCTTAAAATTGTTTGTGATTTATTTTATAAAGTTGATAACATGTGGTAGAGCAAAATAAACATGAAAGTGAAATCCAAAATACAGACCTATCATAAGAATTAAGTTTCTATATTTTTTATGTCTACACACAAAAAAGTATAGCAGATCTAGGCCAGTGTCAGAAAAGAGAATATGCATCAACACAAGCCTGTTATTGTTGATCAAATATAACATACCAGTATTCTGCTTATATTGTTTCCCATGATATGTAGCTCTTCAATTGCTGTCAATGACTGTCTAAGCAGTTCAACCTGCCCAGTTACAAAGGCAATATTTAGCAATTCCTAAATAAAGGTGAAGGAAATCTAAGCCAGAGACATAAGTTGAGAAAACACAGAGAAGCAAACCTGCTCCCAATCTACACCGGTGTTATTTAAAACCAGAACACGGATGCTTTTTAGTAATGGAAGCTCAGATTTATATGGAGACATTAAGTTGTGAGATAGGTTGAGAGCCTCCAGGACAGGTAACTGTTCACAAATGGTGCCAGCATCCTGCAAAAAGATTAATGACAGTTATTTTGATCAATCACTAAAAGGTTAGTGGGCCATGCAAAATGGCATGATGAAAATAAGCAGAATTAAAGCTCCAGCAATAGCCAGGAGAAACTAGTGGATAAAACCTGGTTGCAGAACATACCTTCCACTCCGAAAGAAGGTTCCCGGACAGATCAAGTTCTTTTATATCTAATATATAATAAAAGTAGTTTCAAAACATGTATTTGCAAAAAAAATATACAAGGGAACTATTTACCTATATTCAAATTGCCTTAGAGGATAAAAGCAGATATCAAGGTATAAATTGTAACTTCAGGTAAAAGCATCTTAACCAGGGTTTTAAAATAAAGGTCCGCGGTCGCGATTTGGATTGCAGCATAACAGTTTTTATGTTGTCGAAATCACAACCACGACTGAGGCTCCATTTGACTGTGATTTTCCACAATATCAAGGATTGTGATGCGATCTCAATTGTTACTGTTAATTAAAACCCATATCTTATCCAAGGCAAAAGCAACCAATTCAGTAATACCACAATTTTGTCAACCCTCCACCAAAAAAATAAAAAACACCGATGCCACTAGTTTGATGTTTCATATTTCTTTATATAAGCAAAGAAATGAGAATGAGATGGAGTTAAGCTTACTGGGCACTGTAGTACTGATATGACATGGAATTCCAGGGGAACTAACACCCATGAATGACAATGATGCACTTGTTAACTCCTCAAATCGACTTAGCTTATCATGAAGTTCATTTTTACCCAATAATTGAACAGAAACTCTCCTGTTGCTAGTTGAAAGGACATACATTTCATCTGCAAAAATAAATAAATAAATAAAATCATATACTATTTCCAAGGACCCGAAATAAATTCAATGAGGATGCATTGTCTACGTAAAACAATTTTACACCAATATCCAATAAGAACTCATGATATTGCTACATAAGTCCATTTTGTAACCATATTTTAAAAATAACTACAAAATACTGGATCATCCATGCAAAAGGTATATATATTGATTAAAGTGAGAGATATATATGATCTTCATCTTTGGTAGAAAAAGAAGTGATCAAATGCATGTCTGACTGACACGGGTCAGTGTGTGTGACAACACTACACCAACAATTTGATTACATTCAATCACTTCAATTTTCTTAAATTATTATCAGTGTTTGCATGTTAGTGTCGTGTCTGGTGTTTGACTGTGTGGCACTAACACAACAGCGACAGTGTAATTACATTCAATCGCCATTACATTCAATCGCCTCAATTTTCTTAAAGTATTGTCATTGTTTGCATGTCAGTATTAGTTTCATGTCTGGTGTCAATGCTTCATAGCAAATTACTCACTCCGTAACAAAACATAAGCAAAAAATACATGATTTTGGACTAAATTTAATCAAGATACATATACTTTTTGTTTATACTTTGTTAAATAGAAGTATATATATTATCGTGACAGAGTAGAGTTACTTGGATGCCAATGTAGACTAACACTAACACATCGTTCCATTTAATTACATCTATTTTCTTAAATTTTTGTCAATGTGTAATGTGTCGATGTGAGTGTCTTGTGTCCATGCTTTATATCAAAATACATAAATTAAAGTGGGAGATATATATATATACCCTCTTCATCTTTAGTAGAGTTACTTCGATATCTTTTTTCAAGAGCTTCAAGTAATGAAATCCCTTTGCATAGATTCTTGGGACGAACAAAGGAACCTGATGTTTCAAACTTAGCATGAAAGTACTTCACACCATTGACGGATCCATCATGTTTTCCTTCTCCATTATCCCAATCAACTCCAACCCATGTGTCTGAATAACCTTCAACAGTTCCCACATACTTAACTGTACCAATTCTTCGTGAATCATTAGATGCATGTACTCGTTGCCCTACTTGGAATTCGGTTGTTGAATTCTTCGGAGAATCCTGCTGCATATTTTGTTGAAACAGATGAAGCGAGAAAATGGCAGAATGCAAACTATAGTGACTGTATTTGTTTGATTATTTCGTTGCTTCGACAAAATGTAGATAGATCACGCTCAGCTTCCGGTGTTCGACGAAACTGGACGGCGGCGGTGGCGGCGTAGCGGGTTTGGAGACGGAGGTCTACTCATTACTGTGGGTTGGTTTTGGGATTTGGATCGATGAAATTTGGTTCTTTTGGTTGATTTAAAATAAAATAGTCTTCGACGTGGAAATTTGGATTTTGTGTTTGTTTATGTTTTTCTAAATTGATCATATTCTAAAAAATGATTATTTTTTTAAAAAATTTAAATGAAAAGTATTTTTTTAAAAATTAACAACATAAAACATCTCCATAAAAAAAAACATTCCATAAAAAAAACATATAATTTTTTAATCTAAATATTAACATTATTCTTTTATCTATAAATGATAAATATTTATTTTAAAGACACAATAATAACACTCATATAAATAATTAATTGTTGTGAATTATATTCAGTATACTATGGTTTAAAATTCATAGTGAAGATCATCCTATAAACAAAATTCATAAATTATATACATATTGTATATACAATCATCATAGTATAACAAACATGACTTGTGTGCCAAGCGTTCTAATGCAATGCGTATATGCCAAAATGCATGACTCCAGAATTCCAAACCAAAACCCTCATCGAAGGGAGTAAATCATAATTGTACAGCCTCTCACAGACTAGTACTAATTACCAAGGAGCAATCCCTCGCGAATCAGCACGATTTACTAGCGTGCAGTCGCTCACAGACCAGCACGACATACAAGAGTGCAGTCGCTCATAGACCAACATGATTTTCTAGAGTGCAATCGCTCACAGATCAGCATATTCTAGAGTGCAATCTCTCACAGATTAGCACAACATACAAGAGTGCAGTCGCTCACAGACCAACACGATTTTCTAGAGTGCAATCGCTCATAGATCAGCACATTCTAGAGTGCAATTTCTCACAGATCAGCACGACATACAAGAGTGCAGTCGCTCACATACCAGCACGATTTTCTAGAGTGCAATCGCTCACATATCAGCACATTCTAGAGTACAATCTCTCACAAATCAGCACAACGCGACAATCCCCGCAAAGATAAGATGAACCAACAATTCACATGGCATCACTCAGTGGTCCATCATGGTCACCACTATCACCATGACCCCATCGCGGTCACCATTTACTATGAAATGCATGAGCATACTATGACTATTTTCACCACAATCATTAAGTAAATGCAGCTATTAAAAGATTCCCCATTTTTAATACTCATTTAACACTAATGATTTTTCAGATAGAACACAGAGCATACTCAAACATATTTATTTACACCAATTTCAATTTCCACAAACACACATAAATCACATCTCCAAATTCAATCCACACATAAATTGAATTAAATTCATTTTCCACCAACCTACACATAAATTTCTTCTAAAAAATTAATAATATTAATTATGAACACATCAATTTCATCAAACATGAATCACCACAATTTTCAATCATTAATCACCTATATTCAATCTCCAAAATTTTCAACCATAAATCACCACAACAACATTAATATATCAGAGTTCTCCCCACCGCTAACTCGGTGCCAACGGTCTCGATTCTTTTTCGAGACTCAAGGAGCTAACTACATAAACATAAATATTTATAACAATTTGTTCACAATAAAATTAAACTAAACACAACAAAATTCCCAAAATTAAATCTTTCTCACACACCAAACTTTTAAAACCAAATAATCTATATTATTTTTTAAAAACTAAAAAAAAAAAAAACAAATATTGTTCAAATTTTACATACACACACTCGACTATTAAAGCACCAAAATTTTTGAGTTAATAAAATACTCTAAACCTTTTTTCTTTTTCTTTTTAAACTCAGTCCAAGAGTAATTAAAAGAGTAACATTTTAAACTTTAACTATTTTTAATTTCAATCTATCTTTTTGCTCAAACTCTTTAACTCAGTTAACATTTGAACTTTTTCACAACTTTAACAACTCTAATTTTTTTTGTAAAATTTCAACTTTAGTTCAAACTCATTTATTTGAAAATAACTCATTACTTAACTCAAACACATCAAATTTAATTACCGTCAATTCAAACCAAATTCAATCAATTCAATTCAACAACACACATATAGCACCTCAATTAAATTTCAACAATTCAAACATAACTCACCCAATTTCAAAACTCCACATTTTTACACATAAACCACCAAATTTGATCAATTCATTTTCTACAAAATCCACAAATAAATCATATCTCAAAAATTCATAATAATAATTATGAACATATAAATCACCTCAAATATGGATCACCATAAACCACACCTCAAAACACACCAAAAACAAATCCCACTAATTCACACATAAACGAATTAAATTCATTTTCAACAAATTCACACATCAAATACATCAAATTTATTTTCCACAAAATCACAAGTAATATCCTAAATGCAAACGAAAAGTTTGGAAGGAGCCCTTACCTCCGTTGTAGCTTTAACAACTGATTACGGCACTGCGATTAATTATGGTAAAACTTTAGTTCGCGTCGTCGCTTCGAAAACTAGCTCACTAGCACCGCATCGTGGCAATGAGCAACTTTCCCTTCTGTCACTTCTCAAAAGGAAACTTAGATCTAGAAGAAAAATGATGATTTGTATTTATTGAATTTTGAACTCACCAACATAAACTTGAAACAGAGAAAGAAAGAAATCGCGAGCGCAGGAGAACGTTTTTCAGCTTTTGTGTTTCCTTTCTTCCTTTCTTCCTTTCTTTCATATATATATATATATATATATATATTAAAATAACAATAATATATTATAATTAACACCAACTAATAAATATCTAACTTTATATAAATTTTTTTTTTAAAAAAATCATTACACATCACTTCTCAAATTACTTTTCCAAAAAATATCTATTATTACTGCAGCTCAATTGACAAATGAGTTTCTCAGAAATAAGTGACATTTTTTTAAAAAACTGTCCGATATTAAATTTTTCGTAACATAATTAAATTATTCTCCGACAAATAATCTTAATCGGGTCTCAAAATATATATATTAAAATGTATATAAATATTAAACATATTATTAACTCTAATAAAATATATTTATGATATTTAATTCCCAAAATAAAATTCACTTGGGCTAAATGCCTAAGCAATTTAAGACAAAATTTCTTAAAATCGCATAAATTAGAATTTAGAAAATTTAGGGTCTTACAAATAATAAGGAGAATTGAAGAGGAAAAATCTTTTAGATGAGATTTTTGTTGAGATGACAATATTTGAATGAAATAACACAATATTAGATGATGTTTACGTGAGAGTCTATTTTAATATATATAATAGACAATAGATATTAGATGCTAAATAATAATAATAATAATAATAATAATAATAATAATAATAATAATAATAATAATAATAATAGTAAAATGTGTGTTAAAGCAAATTGAAAGTTGAATAATAAGGAGAATTGAAGAGGAAAAACCTTTTAGATGTGCTACATGGGATTTTTTGTTGAGGCAAGAATATTTAAATGAAATGGCACAATATTAGATGTTGTTTATGTGGACGTCTATTTTAACATATATAATAGATAATAGATTGGAGAGGAAAACCCTTTTAGATGTACCACACGATTTTTTGTTGAGGTGACAATATTTGAATGAAATGACACAATATTAGATTATGTTTATGTGGGAGTCTATTTTAGTATATTGATGATTGTGTGTTTTGTGATACATTATAATATTCATTCGTGAGTGATAGTTTGTTAAATTCAAAATATTGAAACAATTCTTTCGTGTGTGCCTTGGAATTGTTCAAATAATTATTTGACACGGTCAAATAACTTCAAAAGTGGTTGAAAAAAATTATAGGCAAGAAAATTTTGTAAATGTTTAAGACATAGAAAATTTCGAGTCAATAATGAAATAGTTATAAGTTCTTCATTTCCAAATGCTTAATATTATTCTTTTTTTTTTGTTGTTTCAATTATGTTTTGTATTTTTTTTAATTATAAAAAAATATTATGGGAGGCACATTCAATATAAGGAAAAAATCTCATTTCCCATGAGTAATTAGAGATTTTTAAGTGTATTGATGAGTCATTGAGTGATAAATTAAAACTGAAACTATATAATGTATGAAATAACTATACTTGAGCAAGTGAAAAGGTTTGCATTGTATATTGAAGAAACAAAACAATGGAATAGAAGATGAATTTGGAATGTGTCACATCAGAATTTTTGGTGAGTTGGCAAATGTTGCAGGATGTGGCATGAATGAAAATATAAGTTCTTCATTTCCAAATCTTAAAAATTATTCTTTTTTTGTTGTTTCAATTATGTTTTGTGTTTTTTTTTTTAATTATAAAAAAAATGTTATGGTCAACATAGGGAAAAAAAACTCATTTCCCATGAGTAATTAGAGATTTTTAAGTGTATTGATGAGTCATTGAGTGATAAATTAAAACTGAAACTATATAATGTATGAAATAACAGTACTTGAGCAAGTGAAAAGGTTTGCATTATATATTGAAGAAACAAAACAATAAAATAGAAGATGAATTTGGAATGTGCCACATCAGATTCATTGGTGAGTTGGCAAATGATGGAGGATGTGGCATGAATAAGTTTTTTTGGGGGTTTTGTTCCATTGAGAAATAAATTGAAAGTAATTGATTGACATAAATTGAAATGAAATAGATTGATAACGTAAAATATTATAAATGCATTATAATGTTACTAAAAAAATGGATTGACATAAATTGAAAGTAATTATAAATGGATTGACATTAATGAGTAATTGAATTTTTAACATATAAAATCATTATTCACCATAAGTCGAATAATATAATTGCTCGTGAAAGAAATATTAAATAAAGAACATTTATGACGATATTTATAAGTGATTAGGTGTGTTTTTTCCGTTGAATTTAATGACTAATAATATAAATTATTACCATTGGTAAATGATTAATAATATTATAAAATAATTTATAAATTAATTATAAAATAATATAATAATAATATAATAATAATATAATAATAATATAATAATAATATAAATTATAAATTATTATCAAATTGTAAAATAATTTGTAAATTATAAATTTACAATAAAATAATATTATCAAATAGATTTTGGAGGTATTAAAGAAATTGTAGAAGGAAGAGGAGAAACAAAAATAAGGATTAAAGAAACTAAAGAAGTTGTTAAAGGAGGAGAGCAATACTTAATTTTTTATTTATTTTTTAACATTCAAATTATCATTATAATAAGAAAAATTAAAATAAAAAATAACATTCAATTATAAATATATAATTTAATTGATGAAAGTTTAGTGTTAACATATTTTTTGAGAATACATATATAGTAAAATTTTGTTCATTATATTTTTTAATATATTCATATATATTATAATTTTAAATAAATTTGTGTATTTTAATAATTGGAAGTAAGTTTTTTAATAATTTTTCATATATTCGTATTTTATGATTATTTTTAATAAATTTGTGTATTTTCTGTCAAATAGAATATATACTTTTTAATTTATAAAATGATAATATTAATAATATTATATAATTATTTAATTATTTAATTTATTTATTCTGAAAATTAATTAGATGTTTTTATTAAAAATATTGAAAATGAAAAAATTATTTATAAAATTATAAATTGACAATCATTGTACTTTGATTGTTAATTTATTTTTCAACATATAATGGTACTTGTATTTATTTGATGAAATAAAATGTAAAATACAAACCCAAAAATAAGATGTAAAAATTTAAAAACATGATTGACTATTTAATATTTTTTATTTTAAAAAAATGTTAATGTTGAATTATATTGTAGCATAGTATGATGTTTTAATTGCGAGCATGAGAAATTGTTGTAAAAAAAATTATTGAATATATTTCATCAAGAGTTTGAAATTTATTTTATTAAAGATTTACATATACTTTAAATTAATTTTAGGTATTTAAAAGTTTTGACTAATTGTTTGTGCAGTTGAATTATAGTTATGTTGATATGTACCAAAAATAAATTCTATTAAAAAATAATTTAATTTTTTGCAATAATTAATTTTTCATTTATTTTTTAACATTCAAATTATCATTATAATAAGGAAAATTAAAATAAAAAACTTCTAAATTCATTTGATATTCATTTCATTACAATCTTTTCAACGAAATGACAAATCTAAATTCAAATATTTTAAGTATGAGACTTCTATACAACATGACTTGAGAATTTTCACAAACAACTCGTATGTACGGTTGAGTAGAGGTAAAACATATGTAGAAACTTAAAATTAGTATTATTTTTAAAAATATTGACAATATAAAACATCTATGTAAAAAAACAACAAATAATTTTTTAATCTAAATGATAAATAGTTTATCTTGAATACACAATACTAACACTCATATAAAGCTAAATAAGGACAATCTTCTTTGTCTTTTGAGGAGATAATATACTTTCATGTCGTAAATGAGATCACATATGTCTACAAAAACAATACTCTAACTAAGAATAATCACGATTTTGAGATAAATGAGCAAATATGTATCATATGTTACACAATATGTTGGAAAAATATGTCTTCTTTTGAATAAGAATAAGAGAATTAAGATCAAATCCAACGTGTTCAATTTTAATTCCTATGTTAACTATGCAAGATTCATACACAAAGTACACAGCGGAAATATTAGATCGCATACAAGATGAATATGAAAAGTAAAGAGATAAGGGATAAAGAGATAGCACCAAGATTTATCCTGGTTCAGCTGTCAGTATGACAGCCTACATCCAGTCCTGAAATCCAACTGGATTTCAGCCTTGTTCAATAGAATGAAATGAGATCATTTTACAGATTGTCCAGCTTCCTCGAAGCCTATCTATCTAACTCAAACTCACTCCTATTTCTAAACCCCTTGATCCTTGCAGTCAATGGTCAAACATACACAAGATCAAGTGAAGCTCCTTCTTGATGATCTTACATCAACGAAGATCGCCAACAGTTTCTGTAAGACCCATAATTTTAAAGTACACTTTATGCATTTTTATGTATTTTGGATTTTGGCTCGGAGGCTTTTTAGCCAAAGTTAATAATATTTTGGAGTTATATGATCAAGAAGTTATTTTGATGCCGTTCAGATTTACTCGTCGATAAGTAAATTAAAATAACTGCGGTGAATCTTTTACGAAGAATTTAATGCGTTACGGGTGAAATGGTAATTTAACAAATATCTAGATATTTTGAGATATTTGTTAAGTTATAATTAATATATATATATATATATATATATATATATATATATATATTTATATGTTTGTTTGGAAAGAAAAGGAAAAGAAAT